>NC_056735.1:449335948-449345948 GCF_019279795.1 Protopterus annectens | reverse complement strand
TCTGGTTTGATTTTCATTTCTGCTTGATGCCAATATACTCTAATAGACTAAGAAGGAAAGTCATCTTAGATTTATTCTCCTCATATTTCAAAACTTTGACTATGTTTGGGTCTTGTGAGGTCAGCAGATATGTATGCAGTCCCACGATTGCAGATCTATATATGTAATTGATTTCAAGGAGGCCCATACCTCCTTCAGAACAGAGAATATATAATCTTGGTATACACTGTTTTTTATTAACCATTTGCTGAGCATGAAGCATCCTTGTTTTCCTGTCTAATCTATCCAACACCTTTTGGGTGAGTCAGTCACTCAAAATCTTTAAGCTAGGACAGGAGAAGCAAATTGGTTTATAGCTTGAACTTTGCTCCTATTTGTCAACTCTGTTTTCAGGATTAATTTAAGTCTTCTGAAATATTCCTTACTGAGTTTTATTCACATTTGTTCATGTTTTATTGTTGATCCTTCATCAATTCCCAAATATTTATACACTCCCTCTTGCTCAGGTTCTTTTATATCACAATCTTGTCCCAAACTGATGTTTTCTTGGTGCTGCAGCTTTCCTACTTTAAAGGCTGCTTTTGTACATTTATCAATACCAAATGACATTCTTACATCATCTGAAAAAGTTTTGACTACTTATAGTTCCTCATCTGATGAGCTATACAGTTTTAAATCATTGACAAAGAGAAGATGAGAAGTCTTTACACTTTGCTGCTTTCTGGGAGCCAAATTATAGCCATGGCCTAATCTATTAAGCAGACAGCTTAATGGGTTAAGGGAAAGGCAAGAGAGCAGCAGTGACAGAGAGTCACCTTGGAATATCCCCTTTGGATTTTTGTCCCTGGAATAATAAGTTGTCCTTTATCGTGGCTTAACTGCAAAGTGGTTTGCAACTGTTTCATGGTCACTGTGATGTAGTTTATCAGTGTAGGGTGTATCTTATACATTTTTAAGCACTTTTTCCATGAATGTGGGCTACTGTCAAATGCTTTTCTGTAGTCTATCCATGCCATACTTAAATTCTTCCCTTTTTTACAGTTATCCACTATGACTTTAAGTTATCCTTTGTTCCATATGACTTTCTTTTATTAACCTTTTGTTCTGTTGCCATAACTGAGTTTTTTTCTACATGACTATAAACTCTGTTGGCATCAATTCCAGTGTGTAGTTTATACATCATTGGAAGGCAAGTTATTGGTCGATAATTTTTAAGGTAGCTTGCATGTTCACTCTTAAGAAGGAGCATTGTTTTGTCCTGTTGTTAGCCAGGCTGGTGTGTGTTGGGGGTGTGCATATAAATAGTTCTTACTCATGGCTAATTATTCGTGCAAAGATGTTAATACTTTTAGCCAGAAGTTAGTTACTGCATCTGGGCCTGGGGTTTATCAATTATTGGCTTTTTTTTAACTTTATTTCAATCTCTCTGGCTGTTTCTTCATCACATTTCATATCCTCTACATCTGAACTTCTTGTTCTCTCTTTTACTTCTTATATCCATTTAGCATCTTTGTTATGCCCCACAGGATCTTCATAAATACTTCTCCAAAATGTATCTATTTCTTCTTTTTTTGGTTGTCTTTCAATTCATTTTATCTTTTTTCCCAATTTTCTATAACATTTTTTTGAGTCATCAATAAATTGCTTATTTTGTAATTTTCCTTTATATTTATCTGTGTATCTTCTAAGTCTTTTCTGCCTATGCTAATATTTTTAGTTTATTATTTGCTATAGTGTATGATAAATCCTGATTCATTATAATACTGTGCATTGCTTTTATTATGTCTATCTTTCTGAGTATTTTTGTTGATCTTTTCCCTCCTCTATACTGTTCTAACAGTGACACCTTGTCTTAATTGTTTATAGTGTTTTCTATTCGATGCATCTGTGATGTATTCAATTTCACCTCATCATTTCCCTTACTACCCTGTGTTCTTGTGATAGAACTTTATCTGTTATTAATTTGGCTGCACAGTAATGCATCCTATTTACTTCTGTTATATTGCATGAATCTGTAAGAATAGTCCTAATTACTGTGTTCATTAGTTTTATAAAACTTCTAAGTTTTTTGGGTTTTATTGACTTTCTGTATTCTAGTTCTTTCATTGATCTTAATATGTCTGTCTATCTCTATTAAATCAAGCAACGCTTCTCATAGATCATTTTCTTCTAAACTGAAGACACATTCTTTGTTCACCATTCCCTGCGGGCATCCTATAGAGAGTTCCAGAGCTTCTTCCTGTGCTATGTTCTCTTCAGTTTCACCCTCTGTTATCTGTTGCTCTTTCATACGGGAATTCACTGGCCTATCAATCTATGAAATTTTCTTTGTCAGAGCTGTCAGTTTCCTGTTCTTTCCCTTGCTGTATGGCTCCAACTGAACCTTTATACTGGTTCCCTATGGGAGGCTCCAAAGTATCTTCATATGTAAAGTGATTAGATGCTTCCTGTTCTACTGGTTTCCCCTTAATTTGAGCAACTATTGCTCTATCCTGTTGTGTTGCTATCTGAGTAAATTTTCCTACACTAAATTCTTCACTTTGCAGTTAATCCATAACTTCACTTTCTATTATTTTAACTTCTCTATTACTAGTCCTATTTTCTACTTTTCCTCCTTGATTTCTTATTTTTGTATCATAACATTTTCCATATCCAGATGTCTTTGCCTGTATTTCTCTTCACAAATCTGTGGTACTGATCTTTTTGCATTGATTCATTTTGCTTTCTCCTTTGAATAAATGCTGTACCATATTAAATCTCTTTTTCTTTTCCATGTCCATATTTCTTCTTCAGATATCTCCTGCGCCTCTTGCTTCTCCTTTCTTTGAAGACTAGTTGTCTTAATGCTGTGATATGACTTGTGTTAGACTTTCTACACTGAATTCTTCACTTTCAAATATTCCATAACTTCAGCTTATAGTTTTTTAACTTCTACTTGACTAATATTCTGTTCTACAGTCCTCTTTACAATCTTATTTTTTTATTATGAAATGTTCCATATCTGTATGCCTTTGCCTATATTTCTCTGAATATCTTTATGGTTGCCTTTTTGGTGTTGATTAGTTTGGCTTTATTCTTTGCATAAATATTGCACCATATCAGATCTCTCTTTTTTCCCCATGTCTGTATTTCTTTTTTATATCCTTCAAACATCTCTAAATTTTGTTCTTTAAATTTTCACACTTCTTCATTTGCTTCTTTTTACACATGGCACAAGTTTTCTTTATCTATATAGTATTTTTCACAGATCTGTTGTATTAATGAACACAATTTTTTATTTGAAGCTTCTGACAATTTTTCTTGTGGGAGTGTTTTTCTTTCCTCTAATTTCTCTCTTAATATTTTTGTATATCTTTTGATTGGAAATTCTGGGCTTCTTGCATAATAGTAACAATATATAATTTTGTTCTTATCCTCAATAGTCCACTCTGTCATTTATATGGCTCTTTTTTTGGCCTATCAGTTTTTATGATTTTTGTGGACTGCTGCTTCCTTCTACAACTGGTTGACCATCCCCCCCCTGGGCCTGGCCTTGTCCCATTGAGGAATATTTCCATGTCTTGAGGATTCTACACTGTCATTTTTTCCAGTTCTGGTACCAGTGCTCCTGCTAGGATTGGGTACTTTTTTATCCTAGGACTTGTACACTCAGCTATCTTGTTTATTTTTTAACCTACTTCTGTCCATGATATATGCTATATAACATACAGTCTATATATCAGTGTCATTATAGTCTATTAGTGTTCTGATGAGGTTCGAGTACAGTGCTGTAACATAATCCTCAGAGCTGAATACAATGGAGTGACTTATGATGTGCACAGCATAGGCTTTCAATACCAGTGTGGACACTTGGTGGTTGAAGTTCAGACTGCTATCTACGTGTGTTCCGAGTGCTTGCATCACTGGGTTTCAGCATAGCGGGACTTTTGTCAATGCTGCAAGTAACAGGGAATTCCACTTTGCAGAAGGACAAAGTAAAGACATATTTTTACATTTATTTGTAGACCGTGTGGCTTTGACACCAATCATTTGTCTCTGTCAGCCTCTCCTGTAATATGTTGTCATCATAGGTGGACTTAATGATTGCACCCAGTACGCAAGAATCAGAAAATGTGGTAAGCCAAAGGCTGTATACTTTAGCCTGAACTGTTGAGAAACAGATTCTAAACAGTAAAGGTACAAGCACCAATTCCTGGGGTATGCCAATGGTGACAGCTCTACTGATACAGGTTGGTTCACCAACTTTCACAGTATGTGTTCTGTCATTGAGTCAGTTGGTTACCCATCTAGTGACATAAGGGTAAATTTCCAGCTGGGAGAGTTTCTCAATGATACCTGCATGAGTGATTGTGTCCAAACCCAAGGCCAGATCAGAATAACAAGTATGCACTGTCTTACCTTCATCCAGGCATATCACACAGAATCAATGGGATGTGACAACATCACATATCACCTATGCCATGAATCAGCGCATACACCTTCCTGACACAGTTGATTACACACTTCAACACACCTTCCACACAGACTATGTTCCTGTAGAAGGGTGTACATCAACATGCATCTATGTGAGTTGAGGTGGGACAGCAACTGATGTATGCATGTATAGACACATCCTGACTTTCCTCATCAGTGAGATATATCAACATGTCATCATGGACCTTTTACTAAATGGATACTAGTAATATCCCACCTGTGTGCAACAGATGTGCGTATGTTGTTAGTGCTACATCATGTCTGTTACATCTGTTAGATCTCCTCAAAGAGGTCATCGAGAGCATGCATGATGACAACACTATCATCCTTTTGAACTTGACAAGGCCAAGGCATTTGACACAAATTCACACAGAGATACTCACTCAACACTGTCAGATGTGGCCATAAACACATGTATCACCAAGTGGGAAGACCACTATGTCACATATGTAGCATCAAAATATTTGAAAATATGTGAAGTAAACTATATCTCAGGTCTAGTGATCAGGTCCATATATCAAGGCTGCATGCTAGACCTTTCCTGACCATTATTTAAGTCACAGGCATCACAAATGCCATATACATCCTGTGTCCAAACAGCTTTCTGAAGGACTACAGATTGTGAACAATCATTGACTCCAACTGTGATATTAGTATAATACATACAGTATCAACACACACCAAAGATTGCTGCCACAGCTGTGACAACACCTACAATGACACAAAAAGATGGGGGGATTTGTTAAGTCAGGAAAACAAACACACAACCCAAGTATAATATAGATGTCACACCCTATAATCAGACCAATAGGTATGTGACCTGCCTCCTGGGGTAGATTGCATGTGGAATGTCCACCAGCATGTGGCCACAGTGCTGACTACTCCCTTGTATGTAACACAACTACTGAGTATGTGAAGGATATCCACATCACAGGCCATAATACCTCCATAGTTCACAGCCTTCTTCACAACAGCAACTGAGTACAATGTGCCCTTCTTCATTGTATCCCCCTGTACATCTGCAGTGATGTGTACCACCTTTGCATGGTGAGCTGTTACAATTCTTATTGGCCATATCTAGGTATTCTTTTTGTGGAATAAACATTACTGTCTGATGGTACAGAACAGCCATCAAGGTGTTACATCAGATGCAGATACTGTTAGGATCGTGTGCTTGATTACCCTCATAGATGGTTGACATGTCATAATAGTTGTACAAGTGTGCTCATGCAGAACCATCTATGATCACTCAAAATCACATATATTGTGTCAGAGACATGGGATTACTGGTGGTATTATTCTGATACTGTCCATGACTGTGAATGCTTTTTTTAGTGTTGTCCACGGACCTGAAACTGTGTCCCACTTTTTGGACACCTCTGCTGACATTACACTCATATTCAGACATATTAGTTTGCACAGCTTCACAATACGTACTCAACCCTAATTGTATATTGCATCCCTGATAGATGTTCACTACATTGTTCATGTCAGGATGCTTATCTCACAAAAATGTTTTTTTCCATTGTTAGGGCACCTTGTCTGACAGTCACATAATATACATTTTTACTGTGAAGTCCATACAGCACCATGACTGGTGTTCCTGATACAACTGTCTTCTATTTACATGCCCTCATCTGCTGTACATTACAATGTTTCCCCTGTCCTATTTCCTTGTGTTCATGCATACAATTCATCTGTGTGTCCCTATGCAATACCAACACTTCTCCCTGACTGTTTATTTTAAATGGCAATCCAAGTAACCTTACAAATTATTTACCTAACATTTGTACAGAATGGCTTGAATGGGTTTTCACACTACTCTGCACTCTATACACTGTCCTGTCCTGTGTTTGGAGCATATACATTACTATATGATAAACCCTGGTAATCATTGTGACATTCCAAACAATCCCACTAACTTAGAGATGTAAGGGGAAACAGGTTTCCTGGCTACCATCACTTTTGCCTGCCATGAGAGTTTAAATGCAGTGCGCATCATGAATATGTAATAAGTGCTGCTGCTCACCACACAAACATGTAAACTCCATGTAGGCTTCCCACGAAGGCTACACAGAGTTTATTGAATCCTTCTGAGTTGTTTTTTATACAATGAAACATAAAACTTGACAAACATGGTAAGACTGCTTGAAAGAACTATTATGTTTTCTTTGCAATGTTAGCAGACTGTATAATACATTTGACAAACTAGCCTAATAGCCAAAGACAGCTTCCAGATTGTTGCTATTAGTTAATCTTGGAATCCTACTCCCTATTATTTAAAACATTTTATTAAATATGAATGTCTGAGGACAAACTTTAATAGTGCTGGACTAAAGGTATGCATCCATAAAACTATACCATGTTGCATTATAAAAGTGGTAACACACTTTGATACAATTGTTATCAATTTTTCTGATTCTGATCAGAAAATTTGTATATTTTTAGTTTTAAGTTATCATACCCCAAACAGGTCTGGTACAGCTCAATGGGAATACTTTTCAGACTTAGAATATTGCCTTCAGAATAAGAAAAAATACCCTATTAATGGGTATGTGTTAACTTCCCTGGGATACTGTGGAATACTTTCTCTACTGACTCAAGTTTTGCAAAAAAATCCATCAACGTCATTTATTTCTATGGATTCATTCAAGTGGCTACTAGTAAAACATGAGGTGGTAATATATTTGAGTTAATATCAACCAGTATCTCAGGAAAAACATGGGGTTTAAATGTGACATGCCCTTTGGAATCTTCTGATCATAATACAATATGATTTAATATGGACATAATTATAAATAACTATGATTATCTCAAAATATAGGTTTGGTATCAGATGGATTATAACAAACTTTCCACTCAAATTTGTAAACACTGACTAGGTGAAGAGAATATGAATATGAGTTATACTACAGTGGAAAATTTTCTGAATAACTGTGTAAAATAATTGTATGTTCTAAAAGTGTTAAATACTCATTTCTTATGTGGTAGAATAGGTCAATCAGGAGGTTATACAAAAGGAAAAAAATGATACTATAAAACCTTTAAGAGATTTCCAACTAATGTTAATAAGAAACTCTGTAACTCAACCTGTAAGAAACTAAAATTGTAAATAATGGTAGACAAGGTTAATTATGAAAACAAAATAATTAGTATCTCCTCAAATAAGAAATCCTTTTACAAATATATAAATTAATTGAATGCTAGAATATCATCCACTGATTTTATTTCTCTCAATGAACCAATAATATGTGATGCTTATTTTAGTGCAAGATAAATATTAGTCTATTAATCAAGAAACTGTTTCTAATGGTATCATTAAAGGCCAGATTACTTTATCTGGTCCTTTCCATTTATTCTCTGTCACAGTTATTTGGAATGGCTTTTCCAAACAAAGAAAACTTCATCTATGGGTCCAGACAAAATATCTAGTGGTCCTTTATTAAGGGTGAGGAAGGTAATAATACCCATCCTACAACCTATTTTAACAAACTGTTAGAAAATGGTATCATACCTAACAACTAGAAATTATATTGTGTTAGTCTTGTGCACAAAAAAGGACAGGATAAATATAATTAGTAATTATAGACGCATAAGTCTAACCTTTTGGTTGTAAAGTGCTTTGAAATATGTTTACTGGATTAAGAAAAAAATTTGCTTTCAGACTATCTGTTACAGACAATTATCAACATGGGTTTATAAAAGAAAGATCTACTTTGAGTAATTTAGTATGTTTTTATAACCAAATAGCAATGGCTTTGGAAATGGGTCTGTCTCCTGGTGTGACCTTTTTGGATCTTGTCAAAGCGTTTGACTGTCTTCCATTTCATTCCATTCAGAAATATTTATCTGAATCCAACATAAATTGTTATAGCTTCAGATGCATCACTAATGGATTATTTAGTAGCTGTCAAAGTGTTAAGGTACATAATACACATTCAGACTATTTGCCAATAAAATATGGTGTCCTCAATGGTCAGTTCTGGGAACCAATGGTGTTCAACCTTGACTTTTCTAGTATCCCAAGGACAACTAAATTTTTGGTGCACAAATATGCTGATAATTGCAAAATTAACTTTGCAATACAAAATACTTCTGACAATGAGGAGTTTAATGCGTACCCATCTGTTTTGCAAGTGGGCTTGGAATACTAGATTCAGTTTCAGTTTGGATAAGTGTAAATCATGTATTGCTATAATAAATTTCAAAGATTCTCTTTTCATTTGACAACATTACAAGCTGAAGAAGTCAAAGAATACAAAAACTTAGGTATTACTGTTGTATCAAACTTATCCTTTAACAATCATGTTAAGGTTATTATTACTAAAGCAATTTAATACATGGTTTATTTGCAAATAAATATTTCAATAAGAGATGAGAATCATTTGATTGACATGTATAAAGCCTACATCAGACCTATTATTGAGTATAATAACATGTTTGTATTCTAGACACACACACACACACACACACACACACACACACACACACACACACACACACACACACACACACACACACATATCTAAGCCAATTTAAAACCTTAGAAGGTATGCAGAGGAAATTCACAAAGAGAATGTTATCAATTATGGGACCAGATGTAAACGTTTGAAGCTGTTTTCTTTTTGACATAGACATATTTGGGATAAATTAACACTATCATATAAATATTTTGACCCTGTCTTGCAGCTATTGTATAATACAGAATATTTTAACTATATATATATATATATATATATATATATATATATATATATATATATATATATATATATATATAATGTTCATAGGTTCATATGTGTGTACTAGGCTAATGGCCCTGAAGCCTTTAGAAGCCTAGCCCATAGGATTACCCTGGCATCGTGCCACCCAACCTTAGTTACCAGTGCATCTGTTGAGTAGAGCCACTGGAGTAATCCCCAGGGTCAATTTTCTATTTCCCATCCACTCATCAAGATTTCTCTTGAAGAGGGCCAGTAAGGTGCTCTGTTTGACATGTATGGGAAGTCTATTCCATAGCATGGGCAGTCTCTGGGTTATGAACCTGTCCCTCCAGCAAGTTTTGTTGATTGTGGTAATAAGGTTTAGGTCACTGGAGCATGTGGTGTGGCGGGATTTGGGAATTCTTTAGATGTAGCATTTCTAACAGAGCTGGGTCAGACATGGCTTTGTAAGTCAAGCAGAGATCGCCTCTAAGTAGGCGATATAAGACAGAGAATAGTTGGAGTTTTTTGAGTCTGCCCATATAGGACAAGTGTTTAAGGCCTAGGATTGTCTTTGTGAGGTACTTTTGTGGCCACTCCAGTTGTTGCAGGTGTCTAGTGAGGTACATGCCAAATGGGGCATTGTACTGGATGATTGGCCTAATGAGGGAAGAGTAGAGGGAAACAATGACCTCTTTATTCCTGGATGCAAGACCCTTAGTAATAAGATGTGTCACGTAGAAGGACTTTCTGACCACAGTGACAGTGTGGTGGCCAAAAGAGAGGTTGCTGTCAAACTGTGTTCCCAGACCTCTTATAATGCC
>NC_056735.1:449158448-449330948 GCF_019279795.1 Protopterus annectens | reverse complement strand
AGTATTATGTACTATGGCCCTGTAGTATCAACATATAATACCAAACAACACAAATAAAGTATACTTCTTTGGTAGAACTGATGGATTTTCACATTCTCACACTGATACATGCAGCTAGAGATATTTCTGAAGCTGAGTGGTCAGAAATATTTATATAGTCATTCTTAACTTCTCTTAATACTTTACTATAGCTGTTACTGTGGCCAGTGTTGTCTGGTGCTGTCCTAAAAGTACACAATGGTTTAGGATCATCATAAGTAGAGGCATCCAGCGACAAATATGCCACGGTGACAGCATGTAGAACAGATATGCTCTTGGTGTCACATGTCACTGTGGAGATTTTTTTTTAAATTTTGATGAGATGTGCAAGGAAGCCTCACTGCTGAGTTGTGTTTCATAAAATTATGAGCGACACCACTGAAACAATCGACTCGTGCAAATAGGTGGGAGATGACTATTCTATACCTTCTTCTAAAGCAGGACAGCCACACTTTATACATTAAACCTGACTGTCTGAAAAATTGCTTCAGCTAAAATCTGACTTCTTGTGCTAAATAAGGAAATATAGAGGTGTGCATCACTATGAGCTCTTCAATACAGTGTTTATGGAAAGTCATAATGGGAGATTCAGTAAAGGCTAGATGGTATTTTTTTACTGTGTGCACATCATGCTGACAGTTTTAGATTCAGTAAATGCCGTGTAGAGGCATGCACCCACATGCAAACAAGGTAAACACCATGGCATATTAATTACAGCATAATTAACTGAATTGCATGCTAATCAGCCAATCCAACACAGAGGAGCTATTCAACAATCTATAAAGCATCCATGTAGACTCTGTGCTGGCTTTTCCTGTGAATTCCAAAAGTTTTGGAATACAGCCATGGAAAGGAGTCTACAGAATGCTAGGGGCTGCTGTTGCTCATTTTTATGTACTACAGGCTGAATCCAATGCTGCTGCTGTTAATAGGCCTAAGCTGAGGAGAAGAGTTTCCAGGTCCCATTTAACTTTTCACAACCTACATGATGTGGAAATTGTAGGGTGGACAGGGACACACTGCAGGAACTCTGCAACCTCTGCCATCCTTAACTCAGAGCCAGAGGCAACCAAGGGTAACCCATCCAGTGGAGACAAATATATGTGTAGCCTTTAAAACCTTAGCTACAGGTACTTTTCAGAGACCAACTGGGGACCTGCTCAGAGTGTCACAGGTATCAGCATCCAGAAACCTCCACCAATTCCTGAATGCTATGCTCCAAAATGACAGTGACCACATATATTTTCCCTGTGGTTCTGAGGAGAGGGCAAGAAATATGCAGGAGGTCTACTATGCAGCACACTACCCTGAAGTAATGGGTGCCATAGATTGCACACATATCGAAATGAAGGCACCACCCAGGGAACAGGGTAGGTTCTCCATACACAGAAAGTGTTACCACTGTATCAACTGCCATGTTGTGGGTAATACTAAGGGCTATATGTGCTGTCAACCCAGGTAGTTACCATGACTCACATATCTGGCACACCTCCCAACTGTACCAGATGTTTGCTAGGGGGGATATCCCACAGGGTCATTTACTGGGGGATCCAGGAACTGGAACTGTAGCTGATGATACCTATCAGAAATTCACACACATCCATGGAAGAACGCCATAATGAGGCATGCGCTCAAACCAGAAATATCACAGATCATGTGTTTGGGCTGCTGAAGTCACGGTTCCACTACCTAGACACATCTGGGGAGAGCCCTGCAGTACAATCCATGGACATGTATAGAAATATTCACAGTTAATGCCATGCTACACAATACAATCCTGAGGAAACAGGTTTGGCAGGATCAGCAAGGGGAAGGGGCACACATCTCATCACAGTCACCACATCCACAGGCAGATGAGAGGTCAGAGGGGGAACCACCAGCTGCTCTGGGTGTAGGCAGATGTAGGCGTGCTCAGTATACCCTTATATTGATTAAGAGACTACGCATATCCCACTCATTCACCACCTAGGGACCTAAAACCTTCCTCCCACCCACATACATATAGTAACATTGATGACAGGCAACTCACAAACAAGCAATACCTCCCAATGTATTGGCTGTGTATTGCTTGCATCAGACAGAGTCAGTCCTGAATGAAAACTGTGGCAACTGCTACATTTACAAGGCAAGTCCAGAACACAGAGTGCATTGTTTAATAATATGAATGTGTAGCATATCTTTGTATTTCATTACTTGGTCTGGTAAGCAAGTAAATGGTGGAATATTTGTACAGAAAGTACCTTAACATGTAACAGCAGAGACGTATTTGACTTATATGTGTCCATTACTAAGCAGTAGGCTTCAGGCATCAAAGATTCATGCAGTCATACCTCTCAAAAGTACTGATGATCACTGCATGTCCTCAGTTTAACACCATACATTTTACTGGAAAATCATTAAAGAGAGAAGTTAGAAAGTAATGATACACAGTGCAGCTTCTGACTTCACAATCCTCACAAGATCATTTGCTATAAGATTGAGAAATTTTGATGCTATCAACTCTCTATCTTTTCAAAGTCAGTATATGTCAAAGGTTCAATTAACAGTTCAACACCACAAATGCAGATATACAAAGTACTAAGCTATGTACACTGAGCATCAGACACAAAGCTTATGCATCCCTGAATTCAAAAGATAGAAAACAGGGAGATGGCATAGTTATCATCATTTGCACAGTGTGTTGGGTGGGAGGGCAGAAAGCCTAGGCTGACACAAAAGGTTAGTGAGTGTGTGCGTAAGAAAGAGAAGCAGGCAGACAGTTGGATACACCAACAAATGGTCAGTGATACAAAATGAGTAACTGTTGTGTGTGTGTCTGTAGGGGTCTTCCAGATGAAATTGGTGTATGAGTTTCTACATGAACACAGCCAAGCACTGTGCTGGATCTACTGTACATCCTGGTATATCAGACAGGTGTAAACCATGCATTGTGAAGCTGACAGTTCATTGCTGTCATCCCTGACCACAAGAACTGGCTCTGCCAAGAGTTGAACTGGCACGCCCATGCCCATGGTCAGCTGCACTGCTACCCGAATATGACTGATGTCTGCTGGGAAGTGTTCCATTTACAGGGGCACCCAGGACCATGACTCCATGGCCTGCCACATCTGAGTATGGACAGCACACTCAGAGATGGAGGAGTGGAAGTACTGCAACTCTCGGAGTGTGATCGGGCATGGCCACACTGGCTGATAGAATATGATGTAGCTGACCTACACCCATGTGGATGCCATTCACCTTTCAGCTGATGTTCCGTCACAGACAGTGCTCGTTCCAACATGTCATTCATCCAATCCATTGAATTTGTGGCACGGAGGTGGGAAATATCCCATGTCAGACTGTGCCACATATACAACTCCAAGCATTTGTCTGGAACTCCTATGGGACCATGCTTGTGCCTCCATGATGGCCTTAAACATACATTGAGTAGCACTGGAAGAGAAACCTGCAGCAGATGGAAGAGGGACAGCAGGCCCCCTCCGAGCCCCCTTATCAACCCTCCTGTGTAACACCTTGCCCACACATTGGCTATGGCCACACTCAACAGGCAATGAAGCCACAGTAGCTACATTTTCCTGATCAGTAGCCTCACCCTCCACCTCTCCGATACCTGTGGCCTCACCGGAATGAGTAGGCGTATGCCTACTGGCTGTGTCTGATGGAATTGCATCGGATGACTGTATGACAACATCAGTGTTAGATTCAACTCTGCACCCCCTGATGGTGCATTAGTTTGGCCACCATCATTATCAGAGTCTGATGATACACTGACATCAGGTGGCAGAGGAACCACACTCTCATTGTTATTATCACCTGTGATAAAAAGCAACAAACACATGACTGCATTAATACTTACACTACTATACTGCAATATATGCTAACAAAGTAACACTGATGTCACTATTGCAGACAGCACAGCTATACACACAACAGGCCTAACATCAACAGCACACACTAAAATATTTCTTTAAATTGCTCAGCAGTACGGACATAAAAATGTTTGGCTTACCATACTGCAGAAGAGATTCTCCTCTGTAATCCAGACAGTCTTAGAAGAAGTTAAGCGTGAGGTAAGAGCAACATCATCGCAATTAACAGTAACACAAGGGGTAATACTTTTACCCCTTTATATGTCTATTAAGTATACTTTCATCGAGAATGTGGCTGTCAACTCAAACCTAAGCTAATAATTGTAGTAATCTTTAATCCCCCTCAAAAAAATAAATCTTTAATCCTCTCAAAAAATACATGTGACACAGAAGTAATGTATTGATTTCAATTATTTTACTATACATCAATATTTAACTGTTGAGCTAGCTACTTGGAAGCTCCTCCTAGGCCATGCTTGCTGTCTCTGACACTGTTGCTTCCACATCCAGGGCATGTGTACTGCACTCTCCTGTGAGCTATCTGGAGTCCTGATACCGGCCAGGAAATCTTCATTCAGTGTTAGTGGTGGTTCCCTAGCAGCCCCACCCCCAGCAGCCATCTGGTCATGGTGCACTGCAGATGCTTTCTTCCATGCAGATGTGATCATGTCAATAGCCTTGTGGTGTACCTGCTCATATGTCCTGCCATAGCCACCCACGACATTCAGATCAGCAACTATCTGTTGCTTGATTTGCATCCTATGTGCCATATCTCCCCATCCACCTTCCAGCAGAAAAGCACCATGTTGCCTAAAGGCATCCATTATGACCTGGTTCTCAGCATCAATGAAGGGGGGGTCTCAGAGGATTGACATGCCTGTGCGGGATACTCCTAGGTGTCCTAAAAGACAACAGAAGGATAATACATATACGTATCACATAAGTACTGAATAATTGATTCCAGATAAAACAGAAAAAGTAGCTGTAGATCAATGTGTGTATCTCTTTTTAAGAAGCTATCTATGGGCTTGAACAAGTGTATAAATACTGAGCACGTGCAAGTCTGATTGCCATTTTGTAGTAAGCTGTTGAGATGTAAGCATGTATGTGTGTAAAATATGTCTGATGATCAGCTTGTTTATATTTACTGATGCTGCTATCCATCCTGATGTGTTTCTATACAATAAAGTATCTCAAATGAACCGCCCCACTTGCTTATCTTTTAAGTGTAGAGAGACAAGCAACAATAGCCACTCATTATTACCCCCTGTGGAAACATAAAACAGTCTACAGATGTGAAATGCAAACAACAGGCAGGATGCAAAACAAAGAGAGTAACAAGAGCAACATATCCTTGTTTGTGCCATAACATTAACCCACCTTTGCCCCTCCAAACAATAACAGGAAAATGACACATTTTGCTACCAAATCATCTTTGAAATACGAAAAGTGCTATTAAAGGAACTGTCCCTGAAACAATTTTACATATTTATCACACAACATTCCATTTTCATGTATTGGCAATCATGTATGTGATGGCCTGTCCTTACCCCAGGCCAGTAATTAAGGAGTCTCAATCCTCACCACTGACATCAGTGAGAGATGGTCACTAAAAACAGGAATGGATTTACACAATATTTTAAGATGTGGCTCTCCGCATCAAGCACAGTTTCCCCAACAGCACACAGGGGACATGCTCCTGACCTGGGACTGGAGTCCCTGTCTCTTCAGATCCCAAACAAGACTTACTTTGGAGCACTGTCTCCCAATTCCAACTAGCTAATACACCCACACTTGGGTATTTGATTTTTCACACATACACATATTCCTGGGAAAGGCTGGTACAGATTTACAAGCTGTACCCCTTCTGCCCAGACTATAAGTTAACCTCGCTGCCACCAGTCAACTGCTCTCAGGCTCTAACAAGGGTATCAATTATACTGAGTAAAATTAATAATAATATAATTGGTAGAGTGCAACCAAAGCAATAAGGATTTATGGAGTAGCCAATGCATCACTAAAATAAGCACAAGTATTTTCAAGATATTAAAAGTACTCTCTAAAAGACCAGCCACAATAAAAGGTATAAAAATATTTAATAATTCATAATAAAACAGGAAACATGAGAATACTAAATATCAAAGTACAATAAGCATCAGAGTTTCAATCACAGGAGAAATAAAAAAATATACAGTTGGACAGATTAAAAAATATAAAGAAAAACAATATTCAACTAAACTCACTATGTTTCCTGACTGTCTAAAGAATAATTGTTTCCTAGACAACTTAATTAATAGAGCGAGGCAAGATAGGATGCTGAGATGCTTACTTCCAGGAGGCAAGATGATGAGCTTTTAACAGACTGAACTAGCTGAACTAAACTATGACAACTGCCATAGAGCTTTATATCAGGTTCCAAAGAAAACAAAACAAGCTGCTATGAGAGTTCCATCATCTCAGTGCTGGTTATGGAATGACATCTCATTTGATCACCTGACTCTGGTATAATGCACTCTCAGAGCTTTAAGATCTGTTGTAGTATTTGAAAATTATAGAAGAATTTCAAAACTTCTACTCTTCCCTTCCAGAATTCTTTGTTTAAACATAAACATTTAATCAGTTATAATAACACTGTTGATACATTTTTTAACACAAGCATCTGTACAAGTCAGTGTGATAGTCAAATGACACAAAATTATTTACAAAACTCCAGTAACTATGCTGGCATATGTTGCACATGCACTGCTCTATTATCCCTGCCATAGATGGCAAAACCTCATGTCGTCACAATGTATACCTCTGAAATGGCTTGGCAAACATCCCCATGCCATCAGTATACTTCCAACTGATACATACTAATAAGAGTGTAAAAGCCTTTGCTTCAGATTTTTCTTAAATACATTCCACCATATGTAGTATGTAGCTGACCAAATGGAAGCATGCCTTCTGAAGTTTAGTACTCCTCTGTACAGATATATCTTGAAGAAATAACATTATCAGCAGTCTTCCCGACATAAACAATTCTCCTCAGCATCAGTTTGTCTAGCTACATGGATGCCTTTTTATATGGTGTAGATTCAGGGCTGTTAGCATGGTGAAGATGCAAATGAGGTGTGAACTCATTAGAATTGCTAAATTCCAAAAAATTGGATCCATGTAGGAGATGTAAACATAGTTTTTAATATAGTGCAACTGTGAATAATTAGCGGTTGGGAGAAGGAAAACACAACAGCACTGCAGGCTGCCTTACTTCTACTAGATGTGTCAGGTTAGATCTACAAAGTGTTATATATAAGGCTGGAAATGTAAATAAGCAGCACACAAGTCACAGGTTGTTTTCCTTAACATCCAACCTGCCCTTCATTTGTTGGCAATTGCATATGATATTATTTTCACTTAATATCCTAACGCATTTTAAGGTCAATGATATATAATGGCTTACACACTGCATGTCTCAGATTACTGCTTAGATACATGAAGAATGGCCGACAAACACAGAAATGTAAGACAGAGCTGTATATTTGCAAGCAATAATCATGGTAGGTGCACTAAGTCCAAAAGTAATAAATATACAAATAACACATATGGTTTGATACCACCGTATGCTGTTGCAGTTGGTTCTGTGCAGATTGAGTTCAGTTTTTGCTACAAAACTGTTTGCCTAGCAAAGAGAGATAAGGCACCCGTCCTGTGTTCTGAAGATGCATTGGAGTGAGAGTTCAAATCCAGACCTATGTAAAAATATCTCATGTGTACTAACAGTTTCTAGTGTATATGTCATTGATTGTTTTTTCTCATTTCATAGGATCATGGGATCATAGGATGCTATTAGACTAATGGCCGCAGGACCCATATAAGCCTAGCCACATTCAGCCCATGTTCCTAAGGGTGTCTGGTTCAAGTAGATACTAAAATCTTCAAGTATTGCCCCTGTCCAAAAGGGACACAGGTGGTACCCCTAGGGAGAATTTTTGGTTACCCATCCAACTGTTCAAATTATGCTTAAATAGGGCCCATTGAGAGGATTTGTTTAACATAAAAAGGAAGCTTGTTCCAAAGGTGGTCCAATCTCTGTGAGACAAATCTGTCTGTCCAGCAAGTTCTGTTTATGTCACATACCAGGTTAAGGTCCTTTGAGCAAGTTA
Source organism: Protopterus annectens (assembly GCF_019279795.1). NCBI lineage: Eukaryota > Metazoa > Chordata > Ceratodontiformes > Protopteridae > Protopterus > Protopterus annectens. Next base: position 449,322,895 of record NC_056735.1, on the reverse strand, counting down.
CTCGTGTGCCATTTGACTTGTGAATATGCAGCATTTCTACTAAAGCTGGGTTAGAGATTGCTGTATACACAAGGCACATGTTGTCTCTGAGCCATCTGTATGACACAGAGTAAAGTGCCTATGATTTCAGTCTTTCTGCATAAGACACATCTTGAAGACACTGAATTTTCTTTTTAAGGAACCTTTGTGGTCTCTCCCATTTCTGCAGGTGTTTGGAAAAAAACATACCAAAGGGAGCATTGTATTCTATTACTGACCTGAAGAGGAAAGAGTACAGGGGTCTATAACCTCTTTTTTCTGGAAGCAATGCCCTTACTTGTGAGATGAGCACTATAAAATGCCCTTCTTACCACTGTGAAGACAAGATGATTGAAGTTAAGGCTGCTGTCAACCTGTGTGCCCAGATCTCTCACCACTGACTGTGTGGTTAGTGTATTGTTGTTGATGTGGTAGTTTGCAGGAACATCACCTTTGCTGAAGGGGATGATAATGCATTTATTTTTGTATTAAGTTTAAGACTATGACTTTGTCACCAGTCATTAGTCTGCATAAGACCTTCTTGCGGGATGTTTACATCACTAGGGGTTTCAATGATTGCTCCCAGTTTGCAGTCATCAGCAAATTTTGTGAACCACAGTCTTTTAGTTTTAGCCTGTACTTCAGAGAAGTAGATTTCCTATATCTTTGTTAATAAGGTCCATGATGATTCATTCCATGGCCTTGCAGATAAAGCTGGTCAGGTTAATGGGTCTATAGTTCAGAGGGTCTGTGGATGCAGCTCCTTTGTGAAAAGGGAAGATGGTAGCTTTTCCATTCTGCTGGGTCAAAGCCAGTGCTTAGGCTGTGATTGAAAAGCGTGCCCAATGGGGATTCTAATTCCTGTTTTAAACCATGTAGAACACAGCCTTGAATGTTGTCTAGTCCCATAAAAGCTGTGCATTTGGCCTTGGAGAGGGATAATATCTACTTCCTAGAGATACTAGGTGGGGGACAGACATTATGGATGCTTTGGGGTATATGTGGCGGGGACAGGGGAGTGAAGTTTTCACTGAACCTGTCAGTTAGCAGGTTTGCTATATCCACAAGTTCTGTATATGTAGTACCATTAACTACGAGTTCAGTGCAAATCTAGGCCTTACTTTTGAGGTTACAGCTGTAACTAAAGAATGCCTTGTGGTTATCCTTAGTTAGGGAAGCTAATTTGGATTCATAGTTAGCTTTGCAGGACTTCACTAGGAGTCTTATTTGCTTGTTTAAGTTGAGGAGGGAGTGTTTTCAGTCTTGAGGCCATTTTTTCTTACACTTAAACAGCAATTTCTTTCTCTTAATGTATAGCCTATTAATGACAGTTGTCCACCAGGCAGGTTTACTTTTCCTTGAAGATCTTGCTTTAGTTCTATCAGGTACGGCAGAGTCAATACAATTGCACAGCTGCTTCTATAAAGCATTAGTGTATAACTCAGCATAGGTGTCTGTTCCATTAGTGGGGAGAGAGGCTATGAAGCTATTTATGCTGTCATGTAAGAGGTTGTAATTGGCCTTGGAGAAGTTTTTAGTCTAGTTGTGACTAAGGGGAGTCTTGTGTTATAGTTATGTCTAGCGAGACTGATTTGTGGTCACATCAAATCAAGGATGGCTAAACACTGGGGGTGGTGTAGTGGTCCCCATGTTGGTGATCACCAAATCCAGGATGTTTGAGCACCTTGTGGCTGTGTCAACCAGCTGGTCCAGGTCACTGGAGTTAGCAAAGTCCAGGAACCTTTGGGCAAGTGAGTTAGAGCACATATAATTTACCCACTCAATGAATGGATAATTAAAGTCACCCAAAACCAGGGTGTTTGGTCGTATCTTGATTGACTCAAATAGATCCAAGTAGGCTGAGTAGATGTCCTGATTGATGGATGGGGTCCTATAGCTGGCAATGACTTGAAGAGAGGTCTTAACTACAGTCAATTGCACCTGAAGTAATTCAAGGGAAACGTGCTGTTTTACCAATCTACAGGTGTATTTATCTTTATAGAATGTCAATACACCATGTCTTTTATTTCTCATGCCTTCAGTTTGTGGTTTGAACGTGTGGAAGGAAATGTAACCTGGTATAGCTGGGGTGCTCTCCACAGCCAGGTCTCAGTGACTGCACAAATGTCAGCATCTTCTGAGGTGAAGACTGCTTCCAGTGAATGCAGTTTATTGTTTAGACTCTTAGCATTTAGCAGCATGACCTTGGGAGGTTTCTTTGACAGTATTTTTACATTGGGAATTTTGTTCTTGTGACATTGTCTAAAAAAGGCACTATGGGGGAGGCATGAGCCTTAGCCAGTAATCAAAATCCCAGGGGTGACAGATGAAGACCATTTCTGGCAAATCATCGAGGTCTGTCGACCATGTCATCCCAGGCTGACAGATACTGGATCACCTTTGAATGACACCAGAAACTAAGCCAATTGTTTAAGTCAATCATTTTTTGTTTGTATAGAGATATCATCCTAGGTGAAGGTAAAATGTTGCTTAAGGCTACATGCCTGCCTGAGACACATAATCAGAGAGCTCAGTCATGTTTCTCTTCATATAGTCCAGTGAGGTACATCTCAATTAGTTCACAGCAACATGGACTATGACTGAGTCATAACAGTCAAAACCTCCTCCTGTACGAACGGCTGGTGCACAGCTTAAAAAAAACAAACCAAAGTTAAAAAAGAAAAGTCAGCACTAAACTCCTGGAATCAGGCAATCTTCATTTAATGTCCAAATTCAAGACAGCAACATAACATAACCGTACACCAACATGGTTGTACCATTTTCGGTAAATCCTTCATCAGCAACCAAATATGATGTACAAAATAAAGACAAAAACTAACTTCCTGTCTTGCAACTTATATAAACTTCATATAGGAAGCATGGAGCGCCCTCTAGTGCATCAATAAAATAGTGCACTAGTTCAAAAATACATGAAATGTGTTACAAATGAACCCAGTTGTCCCAATTATATAAATGAGTATATAAACCCAAATATAGCAACAAAAATATAACAATTATATGAATTGGATGCCTCAAAAATGATCATTCAAGCCAGGGGAAAATAGAGCCCCTAGTTTGATGATCCACATTTTCTCTTTATAAGTGAGCTTATCATGTAGAACATGGGATTGTACATGTCTGACCTTAATGTGATCAATGACCATAAAACAAAAGTTGCCCGTAGGGTGTTTAGAAATATGTTTATATAATGAACTGGACCCCTTTTTGTTTTTAATATCACTAAGATGTTCCCCTATCCTAACTTTAAAAGGACGGGAAGTTTGTCCAATATAGAAAACTCGACAATTGCACTGGGCCAAATAAATCACCCAAGATGTACTGCAATTGGCAAAACATAATATATCATAAACTTGTGGACAATTTTCTGAAGAAAAAGTCCGACATTTCAACACCCTAGGGCAGTAGGTACAATGACCACACGGATAGCATCCAAAAACAGGGCCTGTAAAAAGTGAACTTGAGTAATGGAACATGTGTCTCTGTAATGAACCTTCTTGTAATGACTAAAAAGAGAACCCAAAGACCGCCCTTTCTGAAAGGAGTAATGACACCAGTCCGCTACATATTTCTCTAAGACATTATCCGATTTTAACAAATATCAATACTTATGGATAATGTTCATGAATCCAACTGTATTCCTCCCATAAGTTGTAACCAATCTAAGCAAATCAGACTTGACATGATCCCGATTTTGATAGAATAATAAATCAGTTCTATCTTGCTGATTTGCAAAACGATTGGCCCTCATGATGTCACCCCCTACATAACTCCTACTTTTAAACCTGGTGATAAGATCTCTCCTGTGATGGTCGTATGTGGAGGAACTGGAACAAATCCTTCTAACACGAAGGAATTGGGACTTGGGAATATTCTTGATGACATGCTGGGGGTGGAAACTAGTGGCATGTAATAAGGTATTGAATTGAGGAAATTTTCTAAATATCTCACTCTCAAGAGTGTTGGTGTTCGTTCTTTTTACCAAAACATCCAAACACGTAATTTCAGATCTAGAAAATGTCAACTTAAACTCAATCCCCCATATATTGCCATTTAGATACTCAAGGAATTCACAAAGGAATTCCTCACTACCTCCCCACACCATCCAGCAGTCATCAAGATACCTCCTCCAAATATTCATCTCGTTAATGTAGATATTGTGACTGATGTCATAAATTACCTGGTCCTCCACATACGCCATAAATAAGTCTGCATAAATGGGGATAAAAGAAGCCCCCATAGCAGTGCCCTGCGTCTGCCAAAAACATCTGTCCTTAAAAAAGAACACATTGTGAATCAGGACCTGTTCAGTCATGCATACCAAGAGGGTATTAAAACCAGGCTTACAGATATTAACCTTATCCAACCAATATTGCAGGGCCAAAAGTCCTGCCCAATGGGGAATACTGGTTTATAGGGAGGTGACATCCAAGGTACATAAAATCCAATGGGACACTAGCTGGGTCTCAGAGATAATGGATAGGAACTGTGTAGTATCTTGAATTCTAGAACGTATATGTGCCAAAAGTGGTTTTAGCTATATTGTGAGAAATTCAGAAAGGGGTTCCGTAAGGGAAACCCTGCCTGATACGATCAGTCTCCCGGGTGGCCTTGTGGGGTCTTTGTGGATCTTCGGGAGAAAATAGATATATTGCCTGCTAGGAAAATCAACCTTGAGTTGATGACACACTTCATCATTGATAATGCCCTCATCTGAAGCCAAATCCAAAAACTTGTCGACATCCTTTTTAAATTGCAAAGTGGGATCCGCCTGCATTTCCTGATAATGATTATGGTTAGATAACTGACGATCAGCTTCAGCTTCATAGACCCCCAGATCCTAGACCACCACTGCTCCACCCTTGTCTGCTGAAAGAACAACAATGTCTTTGTTGTTAATCAGTTTCTCCAAACACTTTCTCTGATTTTTGTTCAGATTATCTTTAAGTTTGTCCTGTTTATGTAAATACAAATGTAAATCCTTGAGGACAGCATTTTGAAATGTTTGGACAATGGGTTGCATAGGTGGCCTGAACCTGGAGGCATGGAAGCGAAATTCCCTAATCTCAGAGGCATCACAATCAGTCCCATGAAAAAAGCATTTCAAATTCAAATTTCAACAAAATTTAACCACACCTTCAGCAAAACAATGTTTTTGGACAAAAAAACCCAGGGACAAAACTTAGTCCTTTATTCAATATATCAACTTGTTGGTCATCCAATACCACTGAGGAAATATTATGCACATTATTAACATTGGATACTAAATCCTGGTCATCTGTTGAAGGATATCCCCCAGCCCATCTGGGTTTGTGATGCTTCCTTCCCCCTCATCTCTGGGACTTGTGCCTAAAGGGGTCTTTCCGATAAAGCCTCTGTCCAAATTATTCCCCTTGGAAATAGGAGAAATGCTGATATGAGTATCCTCCCATTCAGTATTGGAAGATGAGTCATCACCAGATGGCATAGACTCCCAGCTCCTTTTCTTCAGAATAGATTTAGGCCGAGTAACTCTCATTCTCTTAGATGAATCTATAGGCATATCAAATTTGACCATAGGTCGCAAATCAAATGGCTTCCCCCTGTCATAGTCCCCCTCATCCATATTAAATTTCTTGACCTTCCTATCCTTCAAGCCTAAATCCAAAGTTGCCAATTCCTTGCCAAGTTTTCCAATATTATCTTTGTAGCAAGGAAGTGCAGAAAACACCTCCACAGTTTTACTAATCTGGGATACATTGGCAATTTGCTGCTCAACCTTCCTCTCATAAAAACTACTCAAAAGATCAACAAAAGTCATAGAAATTTTTTGTTGGGCCTCGGTCCATTGTGTGAGAAGATGATCGTCATAACAGTGCCTGTTGTTGAGATACTTGAATACATGTGTGATATGGCAGATCCTGGCACCTGACAGACAGCTGACTGTGACTTTTTCCTTACTCAACCTAGTGAGAGGGATATTTGAGTGTCTCACACCTGAGTCACCTATGACTAAGATGTTTGTTTTTGTGTTATGCCTTAGGGGTTTGATTGGTGAGACACTTGTGCGTGATATATTATATGTACTATTTTCTGCAGAGGCTGTATTATTTGAATCATGCTTGTGTTTGTGTTTCAGAGGTTTCTGATGTTTAGGTAAGCATCTGGTAAGGACCTCTGCATAAGTAACTTTATGTGTTGTTGGTATGGTAGGTGCAAGAGGTGAGGTATGCATGCTGACAACCTGCTTAGTATCAGATGAGCTGACTGGTGAGTGAGAGAGCCTGGATTCTAGCTTCATGATATAGATGCAGCTCTCACATAATGAATTTGTTTGGACTAGAAGAAGTGGGTTCTCAGTGTACATGAGGCAATTGCTATATTGCCTCAGGATGCCCATGTCGACCAGCCTGGCAGGAGAAACTGTGGGAAATTGTCCATCCATAATGCTAGGTAAGTTGATGTGGTCAGAAAACAGGGAGAGGACAGGAAGGACCACATAAAGTAGAGGACAGGAGAAGTGGACAAAAAATACTAAGGGCTAGTGGGTAGGATCTGTGTTGGTACCTCAGGAGCTTCACAGAATGTATCACCTGCCAACTACCCCTCTCTTTTTTTATTTTCTTTTCTTTTTTTTGAGATGGCACTATTTGTATGATGTGCCACTTAGTGCAAATAGGGGAACCAGAGAAAAATAAATGTCAAGTTTGGCTGTTCTTGTTTGCATGAAGCATGGTACTGTACAAACTGGACAACTGGCCAGATAGGACCCAGATAGCCAAAAATAGAAACCAGGTGCATTCCATTAATACTACTGGGCTTCACACAAACTCACTAAGTGACATTGCATGGCGGTTAACAGCGAGACCTTAAGAATGATTAGTAAAATTAGGATTGCCATGTAACTAGTCCTGTGGCAGTGGGTGTAAGTGTAGGACTGGAGTACAGATGGTCCTAGGTTCTAATACAGTGTGTGCAACCTTTTTTTCGCTGGTGTGACATTGTAGTTTATAGCAATGAAGTGCAGCATAAGCAAGTGTTTTCTCAACATTCTTGTGGCAAAGAAGTGTAAGTGCAGGACTGCAATACACATTGAGCTGGGTTTCAGTACAGGATATTCCATACACTTTTACTATTGTTGCACTTCCCATTACAGTCACTTTCATTTATGCTACTTGACATAGTAGAGTTGATATTAATTATATGTATCAGGGTTGAGACACAAGTTTTGTCAGTTTTTTATGTATAAATATCTCTGTATTATCACATTTATTATCACATGTATGACTGTATACTGCGTACTATATTCCTGTAAGTATATTTCTGCTATCTGGACTGGCATGGCCTTCACATTTGCCTAACACACATACACAACTGCCTGTGCATTCGGTAACCATGAAATTGCAATTGCAATAATGTAATGCCTCATTGCTTGGTGCTGTTGGACTCCGCCTATCATTATGTGCCCTGTTTGAATGATGGTAAGCAGAGCACAAGATTTTCAAACAGCGTGCACACTCTCAGTAAATGCAATGACGGGAACTGATGTAAAGGAATCATTCAACATTGCTCTAGAGCCATGGCAGACATGTTAGGCATTTCTAGAGAAGGTGTCAGGTTTAGGGCACAGAGATGGAGTGTCCAGGAGCCCAACATTTTTATTGGGCTCCTAGTTAAGAACCACTTTGCCAGGCTTCTGCAGCGGGACTATTCTGACTCCCATTATAAGTCAGAAGCTTGGGATAGTTTAACCTGGGCTGTAACCAGTGCCACTGCTATTGTGCGCACTGGTGAGCAATGTAGGCATCACTACAATGACCTACGGAGGATTAGGAGGGATACCCTCAACAACTGGATCTGGGAACTTAGGACTGCGGACATCCCACACCTGTGTAAGTATCAACTACAGAGAGTACTTCTAATACTTAAAAGCTGAATAAAGGCAAGACTGGTATTCTTATTGGTATTCGGTTCTGTTCTGTTTTTTCCACAGCTGCTCATGATCATGGGGTAAATATCTAAACCTATGGGGCTAGATTAGCGAAGATGAGGAAAGCTTGTGGCATGTATGTAGCAGAAGAGTAGTGCTATTGTAGTATTAAAAGTTAAAGATAGAGTTTTTGGTATGGTATGGAGTTGTATCAAATTGAGCATGTATATCTCAACTATAAAAGCAAGTATGCATGGAGTAGTCTATAGCACAAACCAAGAGTACAATATTAGACTTTAACAATACTGTTAATTATTCAATTATATTTAAATTAAATTCAAATTGTTATACCAGAGGCCCAAATGCCCTGCTGCAAACTCTAATCTGTATAAATGGAACACTCATATGTGCAATATATGCACATGTCAAGGAGCACTTGCTGCAGTCTGTAGTAGGGGGTGCATCTGTTAGGAGATGGTAGTCTTAAAAGTAAAAGTTAAGATAGTGTCAAATAATTGTATCAATGAATTGTATGTCACATATGAAGGTACTAATCTTATCTCATTTTTTTCTCACCCCAACCATTATCTCTCCTTTTTTATTTTATTTTTATTTTATTTTTCGATTTTTTTTAAATTTTATTACGTCATCAAAATGTGATCATGTCATCCATGTGTACCACATCACTAAATGCTCCACAGCACAGTGGGTTAGGCCTGCCGCACAGGATCTGCCTGCCCTCTCCACTGACATCAGCACCATTACCCAGCATGTCTGGGAGCCTACCTGTTAGCACCATATCTGCTCCCCCTGCACTACCTGACCCCTCAGGTAGTCCTGCCCCAGAGGCTCCAGGAGCAGTGGCAGACGTGGTGATTATATCACCGATACTGAATTGTCAGGGATGGTGCATAAGGTTGTGCATAACTGTTAGTGCATGCCTACACTGGCTGGAGATGCTGCTGTGCCTCATTTTGCAATGGACCAGGAGGAGGAGAAGATAGCAATCACTCCAGTCAGTGATGGAGTGAAGTGACAGTGATAACAGTACTGTGGGTGAGGACTCGATTCTCACTGTCACCTAGCTTGACAACCATGGGTTCAGCATGTGCCCACCCTCACCCCAATCATGATTTTCCCCTCACCTTTTATGTCCATCATCATCCCTGTCTCTTGTCTTGTTTGTCTTGTCTGTCTGCAATTGCTTCCTCATCTACACAACTTACCTTACCCAGATGTGTTACATGCCTGCCCCAACATTCCTCTCTCTCTTTTTACAAAAAATCATCCCATACACAGCTCTCCATTTCGCACATGCACTTGATTTGGTCCAATTGGCTATATAACATGATTATGTTGTGATCACCCCTCTCTCTGGAGGTGGCAGGTCAAATTCAGTTAATATTTTCCATATATGTTCACTTTAAACTGTTAAAGAAATGGTCCTGTTTTATCTCCCCCTGCACATTCCTGTCCTGCTTTCCCTTCGTTCTTCCCCTTGCTTGCTCCCAATTTCACCAGTTTTCTCTTTTTTCTTCCCCTTGCTTGCTCCCCATTTCATCACTTTTCCATCTGCCCATTTCACCTCTTTTAGGCATTTTTGTGTGATGGTGCAGACTGCACCACAAAGTGCAGCAGCGGGGAATGACATCAATGTATTTACATGTATTTAAAAGTATTAGATATGGCGGCAATGCATTTAAAAGTATTAGATACACCTGTATTTGAACCCAGTACCATCTGGTCCCAACAAGTAATGTACCAGTGCATTAACATATATATATATATATATAGACTCGATACTAACTGTTAAACTGTTAGAAACATGGCTCACATTTGTGCATGGCTTACCTATGCTCAAACATGTGTATCTCACATGCAGATGCACTTTGCTAATCATCACAAAACCTGCTGTTTGCTGCACTAATGAAATGTAGATATTATGCTGTATTACTGCTGTTTACTGTCCATTTTCTGTGTGTGACATGAAATTACATGTGTAAACATTACAGACTGAGGGCCCTATCTAGCAATATGTCACATATTTACAATACATCCATTTCTTTATACCACCCCCCCACCCCCCGCAAGCACTGCAGCCTTGGTGTCTCAGAATTTTCACACACATATCAGCCACAGTACAAATGTAATATCAAATGTCATGTGCTATGCAATGCACATCAATTTGGTAACATGTGGAACTACAACTATTGACCCATATGCCTAAAACAACTTATCTGCAAGGCTGGGGGATGAATCAGCATGGACCATATCCACAGGGACATAGGTGACCCTACCCATGTTGTTTTTGTCAAGGGTAGATCTTGCTCATTAAACCTTGTGGGCTTCTTGGATACTGACCCCAGAGACCTGGATGAGGGATAACAGGACATACTGTCTATGTTGGCTTATCCAATGCCTTTGACACTATCCCCCTTTCATGTGTTATAGTGAAGATCTCCCATGTGGGAATTAAGCCATACAGTAGTACAGGGATTGGCAACTGGCACACTGACATAACACACACACTCAAAGTTGGGGGCTTCACCTCCAACAGTAGCCGATTATCATTAGAATACCACAAGGATCTGTGCTTGGCCCTCAACTGCTTGCAAACTACTTCCCTGAGCACAGGCAATGGTAGATGGCCTGTAGTTTACCAAGTCTGCAGATGATTGGTAACTAGACACACTAATAGAGCTCCCCAATGATGGTAACATTTTACAAAAGGGGCTGCTACACACAAATGATTGGTATCAAACTCACAGACTGAAACTTAAAGCATATGCTGGCTCACTGTCCCTTTTGGCAATAAAGTACCCCTGCAAATTGTGACATACATAGCACCCTTCTAAGCTCAAACACAGTGTTGTGAGACTTGGGAACACATCTTGATATCACTCTACACTTTCATCACTATGTGTCCATAGTGGTAACACACACACATTCTGCATTGCGCATATCATACACATGGACAACACATCCAAGACTAGTGTGGTTATACCTCTGCTGTACTCTACCTTTAGCAGATCACTAATTGTGTACAATGCCCTGTTCTGTCTGTACCTCACCAGACACCTGCAGCAATTGGAGAAAACATGGGGTTGTGCCTGGGAGACACCAGGGCTTCTAAATATGACATACATGGAAAGACTGAAAGACCCGCCAGTGTGCTCAGTATCATGCAGGCTGCTGAGAGGTGACCTATGCCTGCCCTGGAGAGCAGTATCTGACCCTGCCCTACTGGAAATGCTGGACATGAGCAAATCAAATGAGACAAGAATAACTTTTCCAGGGTTGTTAACTTAGCCTGTGGCATAAACAGAACATGCTGCAGAGACAGATATATCTTCCAGTGAATCACAATCCACTGTAATAGACTCTGACTGCATGAATCAGCGCTCCTGAATGACCCTGTTCAAATGCAATCTTGACTACTGGTTGGTTGATTATAAAGACACCTCTGGGGTAGCACCTACGTCCCTCTTGTAGTGGACCAGTTGGCGCTGCTCACAAAGCTGCTCTCTTAACAATGACCATCCAGCTATGCTCAATGAGGGTACTTGTGTTTTTACATAGCTAGGCATCTATGATCCTATGCAGGTTGCTTGACATTACAGAGAGCATTTTACACCAGCATGTGGGGCACTGTTATATTCTCCTGAACAGACACTACTGATGTCACCAGCTATATCAGATTTTTGGATATGCAATACTCCCAAAAGGGCAGAGTTAGAGACTGGCCTGGAGGCCAGGCAAAAGTCACATAATCCTATACAATAAAAATTGCGGTGACATGGCTTTTAATCTATCCAAATGCATTATGGCATGCTTTGCAGGTCCTGTGTTATCTTGCTGAGAAAGCCCTATAATCTTTCCAGCTGCTACATGTGTCTGGTGAAGTACATGAAAAAGAGAGCATTATACTTTATTAGTGTTGTAATGAGGTTTGATTACAGTGCTGTCATACAATTCTAAGATCTCAATATGATGGCATGACTTATGATGTACACAACATAGGGTTTCAATACCAGTGTGGACACTTGGTGGTCAAATTTCAGAGTGCTATTCATATGTGTTCTCAGTGCTTGCATCACTGGGCTTCTGCATAATTTAAGAAACTGCAATGGGACTTGGCTGCCTATGGGTCCAACAGTGCTTATTCACATTTCGCTGAGGTAAAAAATAGTTAGAGATCCTATAATTCTTCAAATCAGAGTACTGGGTACTATGGCAACTGTTCCACCAATCAGATGCTTTCTAGGAGGAGCCGAGTTAATTTGAGAGATGTTCAAATGCTCGTTGGCCTCAGTGAAGAGGAAACAAGGCATAGTGGTGATATCACTTTGCCGGAGGGGGTGAAAGAAACGACTGATAGGACTGTGGTTGATATAGGGGACTTAAGTAACATTCCCGGTGGTCTTGTGTCCCCTTTAGAGGTTTGTTCAATGAGTGACCAGACTTGGAAGGAGGAGAACAAAGTAAGTTCTCAGAAAACATCTGTCAGAATGAGGAAGAAGTAGTGAACAGCCATTGTTTGGATGTTTTTTCTGGACTTAATGGTAAAATATTTAATTTGTTGGAATATTGTTTTAATGCCACAGAGCTTTCTGTTCTGTCTTTAGGGTTAAATTGTATTCCTAGTAAAAGAATGGATTTGAGCAGGACACTAACTGATTTGAAAATGTACTGTCACAAATTAAATCTCGCTTATGTGTTTGCTGACATATCTATGAAAAAAATGTTTTTTTACAAACCTTCCACTTATAATCCAGCTTTGATTAATACCTTGAAAGTTTTTGAGAACAGCTTTGAAGATGAGATCAGGAAGTTGGCCCATGGTAAACCCGTTAAAGCTTATTAAAACTGATCTTCAGATCAATGATTTGCTCTTGAAGGGTTAAAGCAGCTCACACATTTGAGATTTATGAAAGTGGATAAGGGAGGGGGGCTTGTTATCATAGGGCAGGACTCATATGTGGAAGCCATAGAAAAGATGTTGAGTAATGAGAGTGAGTACACTATTGCTGATGCCTCAATGGTGTCAGCCTGCTATAAGAGTATTTGGGATGAATTGTATGATCTGCTTATGGAAGGTTATATTTACTTGGACATGTATGAGTTTATGAAGGTTGAGCATCCTTTATTAGGGGTCCTATTTGAGATCCCTAAGATCTATAAGGATCCAGAAACCCCCCGTTTCCGACCTGTTGTACCTTCACCAAAATGTGTGACTGAAGGGATTTCTTTACTTCTTGATTTCCTATTGAATCCCTTAGTACAGAATATGGAATTTTATGTCAGAGATTCCTGGAATTTTTTAAATAAGTTTAGAGTTTTCAGTTCAGAGTATGAATATGATCCTAAGCTAAATATTATGTTTACAGTTGATATTTGTTCCCTGTTTACCTGTATACCTGTTAGAAAAATATGTATTTGAATACATGAGAAATGCTAGTTTAAAAGCAAAGTAGTATATAATGCATTTTATTCTATTAATCATATAATAGAGAGGATGAATTCATGTTTAAATGTAAAGTAGTTTTGAAACTGCAGTGTGGCTTGAAGCAAAGCTGACCTTCAACCCTGGCAGAATGCTAGCTTAGCAAGTTTTAATGTTTATGCTTTTCACAAGTGATTATCTGCTGGGTCAGGAAATTAAATGTGTAAAATAATGAAATCTTCTGCTCTTTCCTGCTGGGATGATTTTGGCCTTGTATATGTATTATTGAGATAGCACACAGCTGTGTGAGAAAGTGTAACAGAGAACAAAGAAGATTATTAAAAGACTGAATCTGCTATTGTATTCGAACTGATATGAAACCTTGAAGAAGTAACTTTACAGAAAGACATTATGTCTGACCAGCTGGATAGCAAGGACGTATTGTATCTAGAGGAAAAATTTTTCTAAATATACAGCATCAACAGCTTTATGAATAGAAGACTGTAAGCTAAAGTGATGTAGATGCCCTGTGACATATCACGTCAGTAAGGTGGGCATAGCTTAAATGTTAAACCTATATAAAATTGTGTGCTTCCTCTTTCATGTCAGACAAAATTCTGTACTTGTATGTTTTTTGCCTCCTGGTATACACTAGTAAACTTTTGAATCTGAACCTCCTGTGTATTGAATTCTTGATTTTATTTAACAGTTTGGTCCTTCGAGCCGGAAAATTCCCTCAGCTGCAGATCAGAGTCTACCGGTGGTCGAATACTGCACAGGAGAAGTTACCGAAATGGTTCTTCTTGGGTGAAAAGACCTCCGACTGAATTGTAGTTTAAAGAGGCTGGCCACTTTCTGATCTGTGGCCGAAGAGTGGACATTGGAGAGTTCAATACCGGAGGCTCAGGTAGGAAGAATTTGCCTTTTTTCTGTTTTAGATCAGGGACTAGGTTACAGTATATTGTTGTCAAGATTTGTTTTGCAGATCAGGGACAAAAGGAAGTACTGTATATCTGGTCATAGATCAGGGTAACAGAATAAGGTAGGCAATCATTCTATATACACTGCAAACAGGAACTGAGAATTTGATATCACGTGATAAAAAAGGGTTACGTAACATTTTCTTTGACATGGGTAATCAGTGCACTAAAACATCGCGAGATCCGCCCCTAACCGAAGACGCACAATACTTGCAATCACAACGTTCCGATAACATTAGGTATTATACGAAATGGGTTAACAAATATGAATTTGATGGTAAACTAGATAAAACTTCACTAGTTAAACTCCTTAAACAGCTTAAATCTGATGCAGGGGGTCAGGCAAAAAAGCAACGCTAACTAGGCATTCCTCAAGCACACAGGTGGATTGAGGAAGCAAATCGTAGAGAACAGAAGATTAAAAATTCAAAAACATTATTTTTAGACAAAGAGGATAATAACTTGGTAATAGCAACAGCTCCTCCTCCTCCTCCCTTGCCCCCTCCCTTACCCTTTTCAGGATATGAAGCGAGTGGACAGGCTGGTCCGCCTCCGCGTTATCCTGAAGTTTCAGCAAGACCACAACCATTTGTTAGAGATCCTATTGAGACTAGGTCCCAAACAAGTAAAACACATAGGGACACAGAATCATACCAAATAGAGAGAAATCTACAGGATGAGAGTGAGGAAGAAATATGCCCACTTATAGAAGTTCCAAATCCTCAGGCAGGACAGGAAGGGCAAGACCCAACACTCTTAGTATATAGACCATGGACACCGGAGGATATCCGGAAGGCTACTGAGGGAATTCTCCATCCGAAAGTTAATTTTACAAAATTTTTAGAAGATTTACAAGGCATGAGGTTGAGTTACCACTTGAATGGGGAAGAAGTAGAAAAAGTAGTAAGACAGATTATAGGTCCAGATTGGCACATGATTTGTGGCACCTGGAATCCTCGTAATGCAGAGCTTAGACCACTCCCACATAGTGACGCAGAGTTAGACAACAGAGTGAAAGGTCTAACAGACCGAATCTCTGAGAAATGGAAACCTAGAGCAGACTGGACTTGCATTAATCAATGCATACAACAGGAAAATGAGACAATAGATGGGTACTATGCTAGATTATTAGAATGTTTTAATAATCATAGCGGTATGTTGGTTCCTGAGAACCAAACGAATGATTCCCCGTATGAACAACAATTAAAAAATGCATTTTTGAAAGGTTGCATTGCACCTATTAGTAGCTTCATTACGAAGCATATGATAGACCATCGAACAGGGAGGCTACAAGCCTTACTCGAATACGCTAGACATGCTGAAAGACATTTTAATAGTAAAAGGAAAAAGAAGGCGCAAGTCTTCACTGCTGAAGACGGAGCTGAAGTATTTGTATTACAGTCAGGTAAAAAGGGCAAGAAACATGCCCAGGGAAACAAACAGTCTGACAAATGATCAGAAGATTTTGAAGAGAGAAAAAAGAGAGGTGAATGCTTCAAGTGCAGGAAAAAGGGACATCTAGCAAGGGATTGTAGGCAAAACAAAAAGGTAATTTCAGTAGATAAGGGAGATGAGGACTGACTATATGATAGTGAAGATACATCATGTGAAAGTCAGAAATCATCAAGAAAAGTTAATAAACAGAAAACAGACGTAAATGTGATAGAAGGAGTTGAGGAAGTGCAAGTAGATATGGAGGATGAAGAAAATGAAATTTTGGACTTAGCATTATTAAGTTTAGAGCTCTACTTAGCAGATACGAAACCGGAAGTTACACTTCTGGTGGAGGGAAGGGAGGTCAAATTCCTGTGTGACTCAGGAGCGTCACGGACTTTGATACACCCCTCCAAGTTACCAGAACATTCTGAATCACCTGATTATATACTAGTGAAAGCAGCAAATGGACAGCTATATAGGGAACCACTTTCCCATGATATAGCAATAACTGACTCTGTTTCAGGTATGACCCAGAGAAGTAAAATTGTTGTTTCTGCAAAGTGTCCAGTGAACCTATTGGGCAGGGACCTTATGCAGATATTTGGCATAGCAGTAGTTCCAACTGTACAAGGTATGGAGGCACAGAGACAAATGGATACCTTTGCAGTGCGATCGGAGGGTGAAACTTTTTACTAGTACAGCCAGGACCTAGTCACGACTGGTTCAGGGGCAGTAACCGAGGAACTGATGAACGTAGCCATCAGTAAAGCCTCCTCCCTTGACACTGACCGACAGCATTTGTTACACTGTACTCTATACTACTGTACTACACCAGGACCTGATAGAGAGTATGAGCAAGAATTGTTTAGAAATCGTGCAACTGGATTGGTTTTGCGTACTTTGTACTGGGATACTGAGGGGAACAGTGTAGTTAGCTGTTCGAAACCTCAAGGATTCCTTGCATTGTATAGATCAAATCGGTTACCACATGTCAGCTTGACAAAGAACAAAAGAGTCAAATGGGCAGACTTAGGAGAAAAAGTAACAAGATGGGAGAAACAGACTGATTTAGAATTGTCAGAACAGGGGATACAGAAACTGAATTGGTTGACACAGACACATCCAGCTGTACACTTGCAATCTAGTGAAGACAGCTGATTAGTGTTCTTATTAGAAGAAGAAGAAAAGGCCTTATGTGAAATTTCAACAACTCTTTGGTCAACAGGCAAGTCAGATGTAGGACTTATTCGAACAGCAGGACCAGTTACAATTACCCCAAAGTCAGCTTTTAGACCACAGAAAAGACAATACCCTTTGAGAAAGGATGCAGAAATAGGAATTAAGCCTATAATAGCAGCATTACTCAAAGAAGGAGTACTGGTAGAATCTCCAGATTCACCACGTAATACACCCCTATTTCCTGTTAAAAAAGCAAACAGGGAATGGCGGATGGTACAAGATTTACAAGCTGTAAATAATGCAGTAATACCTAGAGCACCTACAGTGCCAGACCCACATACTTTGTTAAATGATTTAGAACCACAACAGAAGTATTTCTCTGTGGTAGATATTAGCAATGCTTTCTTTTCAATACCTATACATCCTGATAGTCAATATTGGTTTGCCTTTACATTTCAGGGTAAAAGGTATACATAAACTCGACTACCACAGGGATATTGTGAGATCCCAACAATATTTGCACAAGAAATGGCTAGCAACCTGGCAGGGTTTACCCCACCGGGAGTAGGTCAAATTCTACTTTATGTAGATGACATCTTGCTAGCAGCCCCCACCCAGCAACAGTGCAGGGAGGATACTGTAGCATTATTGAAATTTTTAGCGACACAAGGACACGAAGTAAACAAAAGTAAGTTACAACTTTGGAGAAAACAAGTTAGATACCTAGGATATGTAATATCCAATGAAGGTAGAATATTAGACGAGGAAAGAAAAACAGCAATCTTGCAAGCACCCAAACCAACAACCAAGAAAGAAATTATGTCTTTCTTAGGTACAACTAATTTTTGCCAGAGCTGGATACTAAATTATGCTTTGGAATCTGCTGACTGACTTGATATATAAGACACCAATGGCAGCACAAGATATCTTACAATGGACACCTGAAGCAGAAACGGCTTTCTGCAGGTTGAAGCAGTTGATAGCTTCTTCATTAGTTTTAGGACTTCCAAATTATCACAAACGTTTTTTTCAGACCATACATTGCAAACAAGGATATATGAAGTCAGTATTGACGCAACAACATGGGGACAAGCAACGCCCCATAGCCTACTATTCATCACAGTTAGACCCAGTGGCGCGATCTTTGCCTCACTGTGTACAAGCAGTAGTTGCAGCCGCAATGGCAGTACAGGCTTCAGCCTCAGTGGTGTTATTCCACCCTCTCACATTGAGAGTGCCTCATGCAGTTGCAATAATTTTACTGCAAGAAAAAGTGGCATACCTTTCTCCTGCTAGACATTTTTCATGTATGACTATACTGCTGAGCCAACCTCATATGACAATTGAACGATGTACGATATTAAATCCATCAACATTACTTCCAACTCCTGTGGATGGCACACCACACAGCTGCCTGCAGGAAATTGAACAGTTAGCTTTACCTAGACAAGATCTCACAAATATGCCCTTGGATAATGCCGAGGTGACATATTATGTGGACGGCTCATGCAGAAGGGGTCCTACAGGGAAGAATCTGGTAGGGTATGCAGTAGTTACAGACACTGAAATTTTAGAAGCTCAGTCCTTACCACACAACTTATCTGCACAAGCAGCAGAATTGATAGCTTTGACGAGGGCATGTACTTTAGCAAAAAACAAATGTGTGAACATATATACTGATAGTCAGTATGCTTTTTCTACAGTACATGTATTTGCACAACAATGGAAAAATAGAGGAATGATAACATCTAGTGGAAAACCTATTAATCATGCACAATTTATTTTGGAGTTATTAGAATCTATTCAGTTACCTACCAAAGTAGCTATTTGTAAATGTGTAGCTCATACAAAACAACAGGATAAGATTTCGAAAGGCAATGCATGAGCTGATGCAGCTGCAAAGCAAGCAGCCTCAGACTTTTAAATGAGGAATTACAACTCTCTGAGATTTTAGATTTAGACATGTTAAAAACAATGCAGACGCTTACTACAAAAGCAGAAAAACAAAAATGGGTAAAACGAGGTGCAATTTTTGAGAATGGACTGTACATTTCCAAAGAAAGAAAACTGATATTGCCATCTAATTTATTTAGATATGCAGCTTTGTTGAGCCATGGGCAGTGCCATGTCTCAACAGGGGAGATGGTACAGTTAGTAAATCAAATATTCCAAACATATGGATACACAAACTACACAAAAAAATTTTGTGCAGCTTGTCATACTTGTAACAAGTATCATGCACAAGGGGCATTTAAAACCAAGCAAGGAAGTTTTCCTATACCACCGTATCCGTTCCATACTATTTGTATGGATTTTATAGAATTGAATAAGTGTGAAGGGAAAAAGTTTTGTTTAGTTATTGTAGACATGTTTTCTAAATGGGTAGAAGCTTTTCCAACCAAAAACCCGGATGCAGCAACAGTGGAGAAAGCCCTGATAAAAGAGATAATCCCTAGATTTGGCATTCCAGAAAGGATTTATAGTGACAACGGCATTCATTTCGTGAATCAGACAATTCAGCAACTTGGGAGATTTTTTGGTATCTCCTTAAAGAACCATTGTGCCTACCACCCACAGTCAGCAGGACTGGTGGAAAGGTACAATGGTACCCTCAAAAATAAGCTTAGGAAGCTAGTAGAGGAGACCCAAAAGGATTGGATATACTGTCTGCCTTTGGCACTGCTGAGTGAACGGTTCCAAATGTAAAGGGTTTGACTCCCTTTGAAATGTTTTTTGGGAGAGCATATTATGTGCCTCAGTGGAAAGCTTTCATGCCTGCAGAGCAAGAGGCTGACAGTTCATTAGCTAGTTATATGAGGAAACTGTTAACAAATAAATCTGTTTTGCAGTTTAACTCTTTTTCAGATAAGGAACAGACCAGACCGGTGGAAGCAGTCTTGGCCCCTGGGACATACGTTTGGCTGAAAGTGATGAAAAGGAAGAATTGGGTGAGTCCAAAGTGGGAGGGACCGTACCAGGTTCTGTTGGCAACGCCTATTGCAGTTAGAGTGGCCGAGAGGACGTCCTGCATTCACTTGACACACTGCAAACCAGTAAAGAACTTTCAACTTGATAAAAACTTTGTGACTGATACACAACCAGACCAAGATGGCCAAAAACAAAGCGAATAGAAATTTAGATCAACCCCAGAGATGTTGCATAATCATTTTGTTGAGTGTACATTTACTGACTGTAATTGTGACAATTTTCCTCTTGTTGTGGTTTATCCTACACACAACCACACAAGTGAAAGTGGGAAGGCGTGATGAAACGTCTATAGACTGGCATCCAAACTTTAACACATACCTAGCCATGAAACGTGTATATGCAGAGACTATGAACATTTCAAATTGCTGGGTTTGTACAGCTATACCAACAGCATATGGAGGACTGATAATGTCCGCTGTCCCTTTGAGGATAAATGAGACTTGGGAGAATTTACTTTTCGATACAGGAACTGTGAGATCACAGGACAAAATAGCTTTATTTTTACCTGTCACACAAAAAGGAATTGTATGTTTTTATAAAAATGATACCCTCCAGGTGGGCTGGAACAATTGTAATATAACCATATCTTACCGATGTTACATTAAGAATAGTAATGGCAATACTTTTTGCAATACTAATTATGACTCATATTTGAACTCATTGAAAACAACCAAGAATGACATTCGCAAGAATCCAGTTTTGTTTAAACAATTGTCAGTTATAGATCAGAAAATGTTTCATGCAGGGCTGATGCGTATTTGTACTAAAGTAGAAAACTGTTATTTTATTTGTGGGAAAAAGGCATATAAATGGTTACCTGAGAATTGGTCCGGCAGTTGTATTTTGGGTTATTTGGTTCTGGCAATAAGACATACTGCAGAATTACCTTTGGGTAAGATACGAAACGTGAGAGAAGCAGCTCGAAAACCTGAAGGTCCAGTTGAAAAACTTGTGAATCCAGTCGGAAAGATCGAAGCTGGCTGGAAAGATCATAATGCCGTGAAAGATAAAAGCAAATTGACTCATATGGACTTGAGTGACAGTGTTATATCCTGGGCAGGAATATTCCCAGCCTATGGAGCAGTCAAATCGATCTGGGAGCTGAGGAAGTTGTCGAAACTTCTTGAAGTAATGAGTAATGCAACTTTTTCTGCCCTAGAACTGGTGACTGATGAACTGAATGCAATGAGAACTGTTGTGCTACAAAATCGAATGGCTCTTGACTTCACCCTAGTGGCGAGAGGTGGTACGTGCGCACTTATCAAAGAAGAATGCTGTGCGTACATACCAGATAACAGGCATGAAACCAATAATCACCTAGAGCTAATTCAGCAAGTATCAGCCATGACTGAACCAGGCCCAAACCCACTGACGGACTTTTTCCAGAATCTATTTGGGGGGTGGGGTTCCATCCTAATGAATATTCTGATTGTCATTTGTGTGGGTATACTCCTAATAGGAGCATGTGTTTGCTGTGGAATTCCCTGCATGAAAAGATTAATCAGAGATTTTATTGATGTATCTGTTACTGAAACTTTGTACCAAGATATTGAGATTGAAAGATTGATCTCAGATGACATTTTTTCTGAAGTATAGATTGAATGACTCACCTAGCTGAAAATCCTAAGTGGAAGAAGTTGGGAGATGAAATGACACTATGCATATTTCAAAATAGAATAAAAAGTATTAATGGGGGGAAATGTTAGAAAAATGTGTATTTGAATACATGAGAAATGCTAGTTTAAAAGCAAAGTAGTATATAATGCATTTTATTCTATTAATCATATAATAGAGAGGATGAATTCATGTTTAAATGTAAAGTAGTTTTGAAACTGCAGTGTGGCTTGAAGCAAAGCTGACCTTCGACCCTGGCAGAATGCTAGCTTAGCAAGTTTTAATGTTTATGCTTTTCACAAGTGATTATCTGCTGGGTCAGGAAATTAAATGTGTAAAATAATGAAATCTTCTGCTCTTTCCTGCTGGGATGATTTTGGCCTTGTATGTGTATTATTGAGATAGCACGCAGCTGTGTGAGAAAGTGTAACAGAGAACAAAGAAGATTATTAAAAGACTGAATCTGCTATTGTATTCAAACTGATATGAAACCTTGAAGAAGTAACTTTACAGAAAGACATTATGTCTGACCAGCTGGATAGCAAGGCCGTATTGTATTTAGAGGAAAAGTTTTTTAAAATATACAGCATCAACAGCTTTATGAGTATTGTATTTAGAGGAAAAGTTTTTTAAAATATACAGCATCAACAGCTTTATGAATAGAAGACTGTAAGCTAAAGTGATGTAGATGCCCTGTGACATATCACGTCAGTAAGGTGGGCATAGCTTAAATGTTAAACCTATATAAAATTGTGTGCTTCCTGTTTCATGTCAGACAAAATTCTGTACTTGTACGTTTTTTGCCTCCTGGTGTACACTAGTAAACTTTTGAATCTGAACCTCCTGTGTATTGAATTCTTGATTTTATTTAACAATACCTCATGATATGGGCATTGAATTTGTTAAGCAACTTTTATGTAATTTCACCTCTTTTTCTGCCGATGATGTCTATGTTTGTAATGTACTTTTAGGACTTTTGCTGTTTAATAATTATTTTATGTTTAATAAATTGATTTACAAACAATGGAAGGGAGTGGCCCTGGGGTCCGCTGCAGCCCTAGCCTATGCCAATTTAGTGCTTGGATGGTGGGAGCAAAAGGTCTTGAAACCTGCCATGGTCAAGTTTCAGGTTAAGTTTTATGTTAGATTTATAGATGATTTGTTTTTTGTCATTGAAAATACAGAAAAGGAAGTATTTGATTTTATTAATAACTTGAATGAACAGTCTGATTTTTTGAAGTTTACCACAGGCGATATAGGATTACAAGTTAACTTTTTAGATATTACGGTTGAATGGGAACATTATGTTGGTGAATTTAGTAGCTAGATTTTTTGAAAAACTACCTTTGTCAACAGCTATCTGCACTACGATAGTAATCATCCCCTGTACATGAAAAACAATATTCCAAAGGGGGGAATTGATACGTGCCTCCAGAATGACATCTAGTGATTCGGAGTTTGAAAAAGAAGTAAGATTTATTGTCAATATGTTTATCGAAAGAGGGTTTAAGTAAGATATGTTATCTAAGTTAGTGGATGAAATTAAGCGACGTAGCTATATTGATTTTCTGCCCATTCTGAAGGTTGGATTGGTGACGAAAGAAAAAGTGGTAGATACAGGTCCGGAAAGTAGTATTAAAAGTGACACTTTCTGTTGTTTGGATAGGTCAGTGGGCAGATCTAGTATTGTATCCATTATTGAAAATAATTGGAATATTATTAAAGGGAATTTAAATTTGTTTGTTAGTGGGGGACAAACTGAAATTTGTCTTTAAAAACACCTTTAATTTAAAAAGGTGGTTACAAAGGGACAACTTCCAGAGTAATATTAGTATTAAGAGTATGAAGTTGAAAGGTATGTATAAATGTGTTTTTTGCGTTGTGTGTAGGTACATTCTTGAAGACCCCTTTATAGATTTGCCACATTTAGATAGGACTATACCTATTAGGGAGTCTATAATTGTAAAACACAAGAAAGTGTTTATATTGCCATTTTTTGATCCTGTGGAGAATTTTATGTAGGAATGTCCACTAGGTGTCTATGTCAAAGAATTAGGGAACATTTGTATGCCACTAGGGTTAAAAATGTTAATAATGCCCTATATAGACATACATTAAGTTGTTCTGATTATAGAAGGTTTTTATTTTCTTTTTTAGAACATGTACCAAACAACTTGAGAGGGGGTTGCTGCAAAGATCAGGTTGAACAAAGGGAAACTGCTTAGCAGTTAAGGTTGGGGGCTGGCATAAAGCCAGGTATGAATGATTTCACCAATATAAAATGTTTTTTGAAGGACAGGAGGTTGAAAATTTATAATAATACATGAAAATGTATATAGTTGTATATTTTTATGTTAAGAAGGTGTATGGGAACAATATTGACAAAAAATTTGTATATATTTTCTTTTGTTTTAAGTAGTTTTTTTAGGGTCTATATTAGATCACCGAATGCTTAAAAAAGCGAACGGTGATTAATCAACCCCATGTAAGCGAAAGCTTACAATCTCGAACTGTCAGAACAGCGATTTTTTTCCTAGGGAAAAAAATTTCTGTTCCAAAACACATACACACAACACAAGCACACCAAACAAACAGCAATCCACACCCATACACCTAAAATCTGACACCTAACCCTACACTAAACTATACACACACACCACTAACTATCCACTTACCTTAACCCAAACCCTAACCGTAAGGTCTGTCACTATCGCACACTCACCTCACCTGATCCCTAACCCACCATAACCCAGACATCCACACAATCGCGCACATACCTAACCCGAGCCCTAACCCTAACTCACCTAACCTGCCCTAACACTCACATTCACACAATCGCACACTTACCTGAACCTGACCCATAACTTTCCACCACAGCACTGAAAATACTGAAGCAACAGAAACGGACAACCGAATTCTTTCCCCTAGGAAAAAATTCGGGTTTCTGTTGCTTCGATATATTATGTTTTTGCTTACATAAGTTTGATCAATCACCGTTCACTTTTTTAAGCATTTGGTGATCTAATATAGATCCTTTTTTTATATATGTATTAAGTGTTTTTACAAAGTGTGGGTTTAAGTGATTATAAATTGCCTTAGGTGTTTTGTTTAATTAATGAGGGTGTGTTCTTGTATTATTTAAGTGAATGGTCTTCTGCTGTTTTTTATTGTTGTTCTGAAGATATTCCTGCTGGGACGAAAGCGATAATAAAGGTGCTTTTTTGCTAGTACGTGGTATCATTTGTGGATCCTGTTCAGCTTGGTAGCACTTTGCTTTTGGGTTTGTCGTTGTGCCGTTCCATCTGGTGGAAAGCTTTTTTTATGCATCCAGCTGAGTTGGGGGACAGCACCTGATGCATGCATGTATAAAGACATACTGATTCTTCCCGACTGTGAGGTAGACCAACATGTCATCATGGGCCTCTTCTACATGTACACTAGAAATATTCCAGGTGTGTGCACATACGTGTGTGAGTTGTTATTGGTACTTCAAGTCTGTTACATCTGATAGATATCCTTAAAGAGGTCATTGAGGGCATGCATGATGACAACAGCATCATCTTGTGGAACTTGAGCAGGTCAAGGCATTTGATACAAATCCACACTGAGGTATTCAACCGACGCTGTCCTATGTGGCCATAAACAGCTATGTCACCAAATGGGCAGTCCAGTGTATGACATACATGTCATCTCACTATGTTTAAATGTGTGACGTGACCTATATGTCAGGTCCAGTGACCAGGTCAGTATATCAGGAGTGTCTGCTAGGCCCTTTCTTGCTCATTAGTTAAGTGATAGACATCACAAATGACATACACATGCTGTGTCCAAATAGCTGCCTGAAGGACTACAGACTGTGGGCAATCAGTGACTCCAACTGTGATATTAACATAATACAAGCAGTATCAACAAATACCAAAACTGCTGCTACAGCCATGAAAACACTTGCACTGACAAGAAGCACAGAGGGATTTGTTGAATCAGGAAACAAACACATCATCCAAGTATAATTGTGGACATCACACCCTATAATCAACCAGTAGGTATGTGACCCATGTCTTGGGGTAGATGGTAAGTGGTGCATTCACCAGCATGTGGTCACAGTGGTGACTACTCCCTTGAATCTAACACAGGTACTGGATATGTGAATGTCATCCACATCTGAGGCCATAATACCTTCATGGTTCCCAGCCTTCATCACACCAGTAACTGTGTACAATGCACCCTTCTTCATGTACCTCCCTACACATCTTCCAGTGCAATGTAACTAAAGTGTATCACCTTTGTCACATTGTGCTGTGACACAAGTTATTGGCCATACCTAGTATTCTCTCTGTGGAATATGCATGACTGACTTATGGTGCGGAACATCAATCAAGTTGTTACACCAGATGCATGTGTGCTACCTTTTCAGCTTATGCACACACTACATACATAGCTATTTGACAACATTAATGCCATGTATATCATTTGTGACAATGTGGATTTTACCATGTATATATATATATATATATATATATATATATATATATATATATATACATGTATTCACTTCACGTGACCGAAAACTCTTTTGACCAAGACCAGATGACCAAAAACTCATTTGACTGCAAATAGTAGTGGCAGTGTATATGCCCATTTCCCCACTGTAGTGCGGCCCTGAAGTAAGTATATATAGGTAGGGGGTGTGTGGGGGTCACAGCCCCCCACATTGGGTGGTGTGGGGTGTGAAGCCCGGCACCTAGCTTGATTTTATATCATCCAGTGCCTGTTAAGAGGGTCAGTAAGTGGTGTTTAACCAACGTAGATGGGGGGCTTCACCCCCCACATCCCCCAATGTGGGGAGCTGTGCCCCCACACCTCCCCTAACTATATATACTAACTCCAGGGTCACACTACAGTGGGGAAAAGGGCATATACACTGCCACTACTATTTTTGTTCAAATGAGTTTTTGGTCAAATACATTTTTGGTCAAGTGAAGAGAATCTATATCTATCTATCTATCTATATATATATATATATATATATATATATATATATATATATATATATATATATATATATATATATATATATATATATAGATACAGATATAGATATATGCCATGCACACAAGGTAACTAGACTGTATTGTCCATACTGTCACATCCAAGTATAGCAGTGTCCCTACTAACAAATCCTGCAGATATTTCAGTGCCAGTATAGTGTGTGTGGTTACTGTCATAAAGTGTGAATGCATCATAATAGTTATTCAAGTGTGTGTGTGTGTGTGCAGGCTCATCTCTTATCACTCCACATCACATATGCTATATCAGAGTCGTGGGATTAGTGGTGGTATTATTCTAATATTGTCTATGATTGTGGTTGGTTCTTGTAATGTTTTCCATGATCCATTACCTGTGGCCACCTTATTGGAGACCTCTGCTGAGAGTACACTCATATTCAGGGCTTACCAGTTTGCACAGCTTTGCAATATGCACCCTACCCCAGTTGTATGTCAGATCCCTGATAGATGTCATCTGCATTTTTCATGTAAGGATTCTTATCTCACACAGACATCTTTCCCATTGTTATGTTACCTTGTGTGACAGTCAGAGACAACACATTTTCACTGTACAGTTTCCTACTGTACCATATGGATATGTGCTTGGTGTTGCTACAGCCATCTTCCACTGACATGCCCTTCTCTGCCATACATGAAGGAGTTTCACCTGTCCTCTTTCCCTTTGCTCATTCCTACGATTCATCTGTGTGTCCCTATTCGATGCACACAGTTCCCCTGAGTCATCATTTTATGTGGTAGCCATGTCCTGTTACAGATCATGAACACAACTTCACTACAGAATGCCAGGAATAGAATATCACAATACTCTGCACTGTATGTACACTGTCTTGTACTATGTTTGGGACATATACTTCACATTCATATGTCTCAACTGTTCAGATTTTCCCAGGATGTCCATATGTTTTCCTTATCAAATTTGTGTTTTTCTGCCATATCATTGTGATGATTTCTGGACTGTTATGGCTCACTATTACATACATTTGAGTGCATACCTCTCAACTGTCCTGATTTGTGCAGAATGTTAAGTTTTTGTCACATATTTCGATCTTTTCTTTATAACATTTTTTTGGTAAATCATTGGCATGTCATTGTGGAGTGAAGTCAGAAACTGATGACTAACATTTGAGTTTCAAATCTCACGCTCTTCAGAAAGTTCATGCTAATGTACAACCTATTTATTCTATGAACTTTCTAAGTTTGGAAGTGCAATATTAAAAATCTCTCTGAATTTTGGTCCTTTGTCCCCAAATTGTGTATGCCTTTCTCCATATATTTTGCTCAAAGAGGATAAAAGGTATATCCGAGTTTCATTCTGCCATATGTGCATGCGACATCTATAGCACATATGTCCCTATTTCTGGTTAATTGTCCCTGCATTATGTTAGCCTTTGTCGAAATATGTTGCAGTAACAGATTCACAGCTATTTGTGAAGCACTGGTGATCATTATGGCATTAGATATATAGATATGGGTCTACTTTCATTTATCAAAATTATGCTAACCTGAATTCCTAATGAGTGAGACCACTTCTACAAAAGACAACAATTATGAAGCCCTGGATCACTGATAGTTATACTCAGGGTAAAGAACCACTTGGCCACCATGGTGAATTTTGCCCTTTTCTGCAGTGTAGTGCAATCTCGGATATGGTATATTTAGTTAGGGGGGAGTGGGCCCCCCCCCATGCTTGGGTCTGTTTGAATTTGTTCCAGTTAGCTGTTGTGTCTGGCCAAATGGTTCTTTACCCTGGGAATAACTGTCGGTGATCTGAGGCTTTGTAATTGTTGTCTTTTGTAGACTGGTCTTGTTCATTAGATATTCAGGTAAGTGTAATTTCGATAAATGAAAGTAGACCCCTATATATATATATATATATATATATATATATATATATATATATATATATAAATAGATATAAATATGTATAATAGATATCTGTGTTGTCTAATAGCAGTTTTTGCATCATTCCCATGCTTTGCTTTGAGCTACTATAAAGAGTAATGTTTAGGCATAGATTTTTCAATAAAAATTAAATTTCAACAAAAAATTTTACTGAACTACAAGCTCTGTAGCATGTTGATTTCAGGAATAGTAAGCATATATTTGTGTGTGTGTGTGTGTGTGTGTGTGTGTGTGTGTGTGTGTGTGTGTGTGTGTGTGTGAGTATGTTCAGTAAAGCTAAATATTAAATCATTTAATGAACTTACTCCCTTGAGTGTAATTCAGAACTAGTTTCTCTCATATATTTTTGTATGTACATCTGTATGCGTTTGTGTGTGTATCCATACCAGCACATGTGCATGCACTATCAAACACACACACACACACACACACACACACACACACACACACACACACACACACACACACACACACACACTGTACTGAACGTATATACTGAGACTCATAAACAGCAAGCTGATGTCTGACGAGGGCTTCCTTAAATATTTTCTGCTTCAGCTTAGTTTGAGGAAGTAAAATAATCCATGGCCACTGCAGAATATGTACTCCAGATATTTCTGTTCAGGGTAAAATGGGCACAGCTAATGTGAAACAGAGCAGAGAGAAAGCTGTTAGTACAGCTTCCTTGTTTTTTGCTGCTTGTTTTATTCTAGTGTCTTACTGGCTGGATCTACCCTGATGTGCAGGTTATCTAGAATTCTGTGGAGCATTCTTGCTCATCACCATGTGTTCAGTTTATTTATTTATTTAGTTTGTTTAGTGGGGTAATACAGAGGTCACAGCAAACCATTTGTAGGCATAGCCCGGATAATTCACACAAGTAAGTAAACCAAATTTCTCACCATTGCTCAAACAGATCAGCAGTTGTAATGTAAATCAGTTTTTAGCACATATCTGTAATCCTCACGGAAGATGTATAAATGAATGAAGCTCCAATAGTGGCAAACTAAAAACATTATGAGTGAAACTGCAAATAAACTAACCTCACAGAAAATTAAGCTGCTTAAGATGGCACAGAAAGAGCAACAATGAAACTCTTTCATTTTAATGTCAGTAATATTTTTAGTGAACTGGAAATGAGAAGTGGCTATTTTGTATGGTATCAAACTCAGCTAAAACAGAATGGATGCTCTTTTGGTAATGAAAGTGAGCAAAACTAATCTGAATTGAGCCAGGCAGCTATAATAATGTGTGATGATTAGTTCTGATGCAAAGAACTTCCAATTAACTTACATGACCAGAAATCATACTGAATGGGATAACATAGGCAGATGCAAACCATCTCCACTTGAAACATTCTAGACAGTGATTGCACTGAGCAGCTTAATGTAGCTTGTCAGTGTAATAAAATGTTAACTAAAACATTCTACGTGTTGATCTGTACATGGAGGAATACCAGTGACCAGTGGCAAACTAGTAACAGAGAAAGAGACATACTGTATTTCTGTGGATCACAAGGAATAATTTGCAATGTGTGCATTGTCCAAATAAAGACTCCATCATACTGTAGAGAAATACATAGCAATTGGTCAGGGTAGGCAAATAAAGTAGTGGGGGAATAGAGGAATGATAGATGTCCTATGAAGAGAAAGCGAGAGAAAAGAGAGATGAAAGGATGTTGGCACATGACCCTTAGAAAGAATCATAGAAAGTAGCAAGGCCTTTTAAATATTTTAGAGAACACCTAAAACAGATCATTTGACTAGTACGCCTACCCAGTAAAGACATGTAAAAACAAAATAAATAAATGTATAACTAACTAACTAAATAAATACATAAGTAAATAAAAAGGCAAATATATTTCAGAAGCAAGAATGATCTGAAAGTCATAATGAAATATTGTTTGCCTATATAGACAAGAAATGTGCTGAAGTACTTTACAAAATAAACACACATACTGGCTCAATCTTTCAACATATATTTTTATGTCAAAATCAGTACTGAAGTAGAACTACTGTACATTTTTACAGGTTGGACCAACTAATGAAAGCTGTGAATGAAACTATTTAAAAGCTGATTTGTATTAATGATGGTTCACTCAGAAAAGTTGAATTTAACTATTTCATTCATGTTACATGAACAGGGAAGCCTCTGCTAAAAAAAAAAAAAAAAAATAGATTTAGTACCAATACATTATTTGGGACCTTGGATACCAGTAGTAGAGAAACAACATAGTAGAAGCCGTAACAGTCAGTGTAGAAATTATTCCTGTAGTTTAAATGAATATAGAAAATAAAATTCAGCATAACTATACAAATATAACCAGTGCCATTGCCAGCTGCTTGGCCATGAAAGTGCACTACATTACAGGCAACAAAAGGATATTATTCAAATATGGTAGACGATAGCCAAGGCTCATAAATGTAATATAATCAGAACAAATTGACATGAGTGTGTTACACTAATTTTGTGCAGTATGACACTGAGAGCATAAAGTAAAGCAGTTTATAAACATCAGGGTAACACTGTACTAATCAGAGTATCAGCCTTATATCTATCTGAGATGAAAGGATAGCAACAATGACTTGTAAATGAGCATTTGTAATGCTTTAAATCCTCTGTCCCAAATTCATTACTAATGAATATATGGAACACTCAGTTGGGTTGCACATTGTACAATACTGCATATAGTGCCGTAGTGTGACTCTAAAATGTCCTCTGTCCCTCCACTTAACAGTTGACATTATAATTGTTTATGTCAGTACACAGGGTGAATTTGGCACTAACTATGGCCTAAATAAAGAAAAGCACATAAATAGCATGTGTCTATCTTCACTGGCATTTAATTCAGACCACTCAATGGACAAAAGGAAAAAAACACCACATATTGCAGTTTTTAAATTCTAACACAGGCTAAAGGTGCTACATCTCTTAAAGCTTTCTGCATATGTGACACTAGGGAAGATTTCATGTGCAAAACTTTTGAATACTTCCTGTTTCAGTTCTTGGAGTTTGCGTCACTGAAAAAACACATAGGACAGTTGAAATAAGTTTCATTTTGAAACAAACTGAAACATTGTATTGTTACAACAGCAGCATATTCATTAAATAAATCTGGAATTCAGTGCAGTAAACCTTTCAGTGTTTAGCGTTGTCAAATAATTTTTTGGCTTTCTGAATAAATTGACAGATTTAGCATACTCTGGAGTAATTTGCATTTCTGATGCTCCAGCATTTGGTATAGGTTAAGTTCCCATGAGACAATCAATTAGGATTCTCTGAACACAGATGAATACTCATTTGCCCATCTATAGCTTTTTCTGGAAATCTGTTAGTGTACTTTTTTGGGTGCCTGTCAGGAAAGTTGTCTCTATATTTTTGAATATATCATGAACACCTTCTATGTGCTTGGTGGAGTCATTGTGAGATGTTATTCTGAGAAAATACTGAGGATTTCTTCTCATCAGCTTTCCTTTCTCTGTACTAACAAAAATATGGGCTATTCACATTGCTTCATAGACTCTCATTTGGCTACTTTTCTGTAGAGCTCTGTTGTGTTCTCATTAGATCTCCCTCTTTCAAAGAACATAGGCAATATCCTTTTTGATCAAAACTGTATTTTTGTTTAGAATGTTTTTCTTTCAGTCAGTCCTTAACCCTGCTTTGGTCTTCAGGCTGAAGTAAGGAAACAGAGATGATTATTCTACATTTTCATCTATCAGCCAACAGTAGTTGAGCTTGCAAAGGACTTGCACCATGCAAGGGTATATTTCTACATTCCACAAAAGCTAAGTGTGTATCTACGTAAAAGACTGCACTAACGTTCTGAGCTTTCTTCACGAAATTAGTTCTCACTCTGAACTGCCCTCTTTACTTGACTATTTGACTATGAATATTTAGAACTACAAATCTCTTGATCAGATTCCCATTACTCTGAAATCTCTTGAATTCTATATTTACATACTGTGGATCAACATCTGATATTAATCCATCAGGAATCACTTTTCTGAAAAACACAGATTAATTTGCATTCATTAACAGCAGTACTTTTAAGTCTCACTAACTTCATAACCACAGGAACAGTTGTATAATAATTTACACTGGTCAAATAAACATTTTTGAGCCAAGTCTGCTACTACCTTTTCCTGAAAATATAATAAGGAAAGTCTTTTCTCTTAAATTATTTTTGTATACATGGCATACCAAAAAGTCCCAGATCTCATGCCCAGTTTACAATGAAATTCCTGGACAGTTTGCATTCTACTAGCTGTTTCTTTATATTTCATATTTCCCAAGAGCAGCCCTTGATTTATTGTCAACATTTTTCTTTAACTAATTGACTCTGTTGTATTATTTGCTTTAAGCATCACACTTACAATGCAGCTTATTTACTATTTAATTGTAACACATATTTCTTTTCTCACATTATACTTACATTCTAATTAACTATTCACTGCCACATCTCACACTATTCTCATCTCTAGATCATTGTTAATATGTACTGTAAACCCACATTAGTTTCTAGTATTCTCTAAGCAAACCACCTTGCTGCTAAGGGAAATTCAGCAACTTCACATATCTGCTATATTAGTCTTCTTTCCTGGCTTATATTTCAAAAATACATTATACTTAGCCTTCAGTCAGCTTTGGTGGCTATAAGGATGAAACACTGATCACAGCCCTGGTGACAAGAGATCAATTAGTGGCTCGGGCACTTGAGAAAATTGCAGGGGAAGATGGGCATATCCATCATGGGAGGGATGGAGGGAGCAGTGGACTGACATAATCCCTTGGAAGAGGGGTGGAACAGCAAGCGGCAGTCCTGGAGCATGTAAACATTAACCAAGTAGCTTTTGTAGTAGTTCTGACTGTGAATAGATGTGAGTGTATGCCCATATTACAGAGGGCATTGTGGTCTATTTGGTGATGTGTGTCATCTGTTCCCTGTAGTGGAGAGGGTTTAGGCCAAATAATTATACATACTTGTTACCAGGATACTGGACACATAGAAAAAATATTGTAGTGTCAACAACATGTTGTTTTGTGCAGTGACTTTAATATTCTTTATGGCTCTGTATGGGCCAGATTCATTAACAGCTACATAAAGTGTAACTATCATGTTAGCAGAATGCTGCTCCACCAACACAATAGCGTGTTCTTTGGTATTCATCAAGTGGATCTATATGTCACCAAACATCGATACATGGCAAAATATGCTAATGAAAGCATGAAGATCGATAGTATATGCTAATTAACCATCCAACATGGTGGAGGTAACCAGGAAGCTATAAAGCAATTGTGAACACTCAGTATAGGCTTCTGCAGTGTACACCAAAAATGTTTGGAATAAAGGCAGAATTGCACTTTGAAAAAAAGATGTCAGGGGTTGTTGCTGCTATTATTCTGTACTGTGTGCATCAAGCTTTAAATCACTGTTGCTGATGATGACAGGCCTCACGCAAGAAGAAGAAGGGTGCTTAGACCCATTTTCATGTATCATGGACTGCATGATAAGGAAATTGGTGAAAGATACAGGGGGGCAAAGAAACACTGGGGGAAATATGCAACCTCTGTCTCCCTCACCTCAGATTCCAGGGAAATCATGGAAAACCCATCCCAGTGGAACCAAAGGTTTGTTTAGCATTACATATACTAGCTACTAGTACTTTCCAGAGACCCACAGGTGATATATTAGGGGCATCAAAGGCATCAGCCAATAGAATATTACATCAGTTTTTAAATGCAATGTTACTGCATGCAGGGAGCATATCTGTTTCCCACAAACCCCCATAGGAGACAGCAAGAACCATGTAGGACTTCTATGCAGTACAGAACTTCCCTGAATTGTTGGGGACCATAGATTGTACAAACATAGAATTAAAAGCTCCATCTGGGGAACAAGGAAGGAGGTATATCAACAGAAAAGGTTTCTACTTTATAAACTGTCAAGTTGTCTGTAATGCCCAAGGAATCATCTCCAGTATCTGTGTAGGTAACCCAGGTAGTTTCCATGACTCACACATATGGCACACTTGTGAGATGCACACCAGGTTTGCTAGGAGTGGCATTCCTCAAGGGCATCTAGTATGGGATGCAGGTTATGCACTGGAGACCTGGCTCATGGCACCCATGAAAAACCCATACAACCCTATTGAGCAAGGATAAAACAGGCTGAGGTTCAAATGAGGAATATCATAGAATGTGTGTCTGGATTGCTGAAATCAAAGTTCCAATGTCTAGACACATCAGGAGGTGCACTGCAGTACAGCCCAGACACCTCGGCTGAAATACTTATAGTCTGTGCCATGTTGCACAATATAATACTCAGGAAGCAGCTTCAACAAAGACAGCAAGGGGCTGGACAACAGTTTCAAGGACCACAGACAGCTGTGTCAAGTGCAGATGAGAAGTCTGAAGCAGAAGCAACAGCTGCAGGTGGAGCTGGCAGATGGAGGCATGCACAGTATGCCTTGGCTCTGGCTAAGAGGCAAAGGACAGCACACACTCACTACCTAGCTAAAAGCCTAAGATCTCGCCTACATACAAATAGGAAAATCGATGCCTTTCAAACAGCACAACTTTTACTTATCCATATAATGGCTGTGTTATGATAGCATCTTACAGGGACGATCCCCAAGGACACAGTTTGTACCTGCACTAATGACAAGTTAAGTGTGGAACCTGTAAAGAAAAAAAATAAGTTATAGAACTGATTTCTCTTATATGGAAATATGTCCCCTAAACAGAACATTTGTCTAAGATGTACAGGTATATCAGTAATATCTCATCTGTCAGATTTTTACTATATTCACTTATGTATTACAAACAATACTGTGCATCAAGCAGTTCAATTGACCATCATCATAAAACATGCAACAGGTCAATTATACCCTCATTTGCACAATTATACCAAGATGAAAGACTGCAGTATCTAATGCTTCCAGTGCTGTAATCATAATACTAAATGAAATACAATGAGATGCAATGAGGTTCAACAATTATAGAAGCAACCACACACAAATGAGTATAAACAAGAAATCAACAACTTTTTCTACTGCAATACATATTGATAAATGCAAGCTTGTGAATAAGCATGCACTAGCTATCCATTGTGTGCATCAGACACATATGCAACCTTAAGTCACAAACATGTGCTAAGAGCAGGGCACAGTCATCATCACTTGGACAGGGTAGGGGTGGAGTAGTAGGATGGCAGGACTGTGAGTGTGTGTAAGTAAGAAACACACTTATCTGTCAGTGTATACAGTGTTCAGGGCCAGTAACAACAGAGGTGCAGCACTCAACAGAACTGTTTAGATTTTATTTATTTATTTGTTTTATTTGCAGTTGTTTAACCAGGATAGTCCATTGGGCCTAAAGAACCTGTTTTCAATGGAGTCCTGGGGAGAAAAGCTCCACATACAGATTATACAAAGATTAAGTTCCACACAGATTACATGAAGATTACAGAGATTAACATTGTACAATTTCTGGTTATAAGACGGATCAAGCATATTTCAATCAAAGGCAAAAATATCAAAAAAGTGGGATTAAGGATAGGTAGTTAGATGCAGTAGGCTAAGAAATTGCTAGGTACAAGTAAGGAGTTGCATACTACAAGCAAGCATGAATTTGCTATCTGGGATTTGTGAGAAGGAAAAGAAAAAAAAGAGTTGGAAGTTGAGAGTAGGTTATGAGGGATGGGAGCAGGAGCATTGCCATGTGGATGTTAGATGAGAGTGGAGTGATTTTGTAAAGTATGGGAGGCTAGCAATTGTACGGATGGAGGGGGGAAGGGAGTTCCATTGGCGTGCTAGTGAGAAGGACAGGAGGTTTTGTCCTTATATATGTATATATATATATATATATATATATATATATATATATATATATATATATATATATATATATATATATATATATATATATATATATATATATATATATATATATATATATATATATATATATATATATATATATATATATATATAAAATGTATCAATTATATAAGCAACTGCTCACATTTGCGATTTCATTATTTCATTTATATACATACAATTTTTTTATATACAGGCTTTTTTATATAAAGTTTAATTTTTTTTTAACATAAGCATTCAATATATTAGCTTTTTATATATAATTTATATATAATTCTTATGGATTGCTTATATGTAATTATATGTATTTACAGAATTTATTGGTGTTTATCCAATTATAATGAGGGGTAAACTATTTAAATGATGAAGGAATGTGATGCAAACAGATTCTGATGAAGTTTCCTGTTTGGAAAAGAAAGCACTTAATCAGTGTGTTTGTTTAATAAAAGACTCATTATTTAATATTTTGGATCCAGTGGATTCACTTGAGATATTTTATCTTGTTTGTGGCTGCCTTCATTGACTGCTTCGTGTGACCGGACCTTTTTGTTTTGGTTTGTGGTGTTTTTGGTTCAGATTCATCCCATGTTTACTGAACTTACATATTTCCCACAATACAAAAACTAGGCTAGGCAGAAATTACATTTCACAGGAACATGTGCATTTAATTGAAAGTCTTAATACACATCTAATTATTTCAGATCATGCGCCAATAACTAAAACAAAAACAGAGGGTAATTAAATAAAAATGAGAGACTACCACTTTCCCACCTGCCAGAGAGAGGAATTTATAGAATGTGTAGTGGAAATTTGCATGTATGCGAAGTGGTAAGGGCAACAGGTTAAAAACAAAATTTCTATGAGCGTGTGTACGTGTGTGTGTGTGTGTGTGTGTGTGTGTGTGTGTGTGTGTGTGTGTGTGTGTGTGTGTGTGTGTGTGTGTGTGTGTGTGTGTGTGTCTGCATGAACACAGTCAAACACTGTGCTAGAACTACATCTTGCCATCTCAGACAGGTGTGAGCCATGTGTGCAGACAGGTCAGTTCAGCATCATTGCCCATGACCATTAGAACACCTGTGCCAGCAGTTGCACTGCTAGTTCCATGGACCTGGCTAGAAGCTGGGGTGCTGCCTGATCAAGAGTGATGTCTGCTGGATGAACTCTCCTCATGATTACATCCAGAACCACAGTCACATGGCCTACCACATCTGGATGCGGGCACCACAATCACTGATGGAGCAATGGGTGTAGTGTTACTACGGGAGAAGGATCGTGCATGACCATGTCTGTTAACACTGGAAGATGTGGTGGCTCTCTGGCAAAGTGGCTGACCAACATCTCCCAACAGATATTCCATCGCAGACACTGCCTGATCCAGTGTGTTGTTTATCCTCTCTAAGTTGTTGTCCACATGGCTCAGGGAGTCACTCACTTCAGAATGCATGATGTTTAGTACTCATACTATGCCTTCTGAGGCCATGGCAGAATGTGCTTGTGTCTCCACTACAGCCCTACACATTATTCTGGCGACACCTAATGACACACCAGTAACCCTGCTTTTGATGCTTTAACCCTCCCGTGTGGTACCATGCCCTCACAATGGCTATTGTGAGAAGCACTAGCCTGATCAAGTGCGTTAGCCTCAAACTGTCCACTATCAGAGGCCTCTCTGTCAAGAATAAGCATTGGCTTACTGACTGTATTCAAAATACAGGATGTGGGAGCCACAATCTCGGTGTCAGACTGACCCTTTGCAACCCCAGACTGTGCCTCTTCATTGTCACCATCATCATCAGAGACTACCAGTGCTCCAACATTATGTTGTAGGAGTTTCACAGAGCCACTCTCAGGATCACTTATGATAACAATCAATAAATACAGCAAAAAGAAAAAGGGAGAATTAAAATTGATCGATCACATGTTTTCCTTATTCAAAATGCATGTTAAACTTTAACAGATGCTAAAGCAGCACAGATTTTACTCTTATTAAGTGATGAATGAATCTACCTTATATATAGCAATAACAGTAACCAAATGTGTTCAGAGCCAGTAAGAACAGATGTATATCATTTAGCAGTGTTGTTTAATAAGCTTGCATGAGCGGGAGATGGAATGAGCAAGTGAATTATTTTCAATGTGCGTGCGTGTGTGTGTGTGTGTGTGTGTGTGTGTGTGTGTGTGTGTGTGTGTGTGTGTGTGTGTGTGTGTGTGTGTGTGTGTGCATGTGTGTCTGCATAAACACAGTTAAGCACTGTGCTAACATTTAATCCTGGCATCTTGGATAGGTGAGAGCTGTGCATGGTAGAGAGTAGTCCATTCAGCATCCTTGCCCCTGACCACGAGAACCACCTCAGTCAGGAGTTTCATTGCTACTTCTATGGCCCTGGCTAGAACTCAGGGTGCTAAATGAACATGTGTGATGTCTGCTGGACTACCTGCTCTCAGTTCTACATCCAGGACCACAAGCCCATGGCCTACTATGTCTGGTTGTGGACACCACAATCACTTATGGAGCAGTAGAAGTAGTGTAACTATAGGAGTAGGATTTTGCACAGACATGTCTACTAACACCAGAAGATTTAGCGGCTGTCTTGCCACATGGATGCCCACCCTCTCCCAGTAGACATTCTATCACAGACACTGCCTGATACAGTGTGTCATTCATCCTGTCCAAGGAGTCACACATCAGAATGCACAATGTGTAGTATTTTCACTATCTCTTCTGAGACACAGGTAGAATATGCCTGTGCCTCCACTATGAACCTGCACCTATTTCTGCATCACCTAATGACACAACAGTATCAGGAGAAGTGGGGACAGCTGGCCTCCCCATAAGCACCTTTATCAACCCTCCTGTGTGACATCTCACCCTCATGATGGCTACATGGAGAAGCTACCAGATCTCCAACTAAATTTACAACTTTATGTTATGGCTGATGTCATCACACATCCCAGGTTTTCCCACAATGTTATCAACGTGCAGGGCATTTCTCTAATGAGCAGCTTCATGAGGCAGTGCCTGACTGCCTGTGTTGTTCTTGGGATATCTAAAAAAATAAAATTCAGTTGTGTGCTCCACAGCACTTGCTGCAACTGCTGCAGCAATAGCCAGCAACCAGGACATCAACTACATCATGTCAGTGCTACAACAAAACTGTCTTGATAGAATAACAGAGCTGCAGGCCAGCAGCAGGTAGTGACATGGAGCAAGTTAACTTCTTTAATAGTAAACTGAGGACAGACAGATAACACACCCACAATGATAGTACATCCTCAAACAATGATAATTAAAGAAGATGAACAAAGGTGCTGTGAAGTTCAAATAGTTACATTTGCACCTTGTCAGAAATAGGCTCCTTCAGAACTCTGCATAAATCTGCTTGAATATACTTGATGTTTTAAAATATCTATTTGGGAAAGTTTGTTAATCAAAGCCCTGCCATTACTTAAAGCTATATTCACATAAATAATGCTTACGTTTCATTCTTATTAAAAACTTATTTTGTACATACGATCACTTAATACAAACTGAAATGGAATAAATGAATCAAAATAATAAAAATGACAATATTAGGAAATAATAGACTGAATTAA
This sequence comes from Protopterus annectens, assembly GCF_019279795.1. Lineage (NCBI taxonomy): Eukaryota > Metazoa > Chordata > Ceratodontiformes > Protopteridae > Protopterus > Protopterus annectens. Next base: position 449,282,867 of record NC_056735.1, on the reverse strand, counting down.
TATTGTCATGAAACTTATATCTCTATATAAATTTCTATATGAATTTCTGTATAAATTAACCCTTAGTGTTCCCTAAAAATATTTTTTATATTTAATTATTTATTATTTATTTATTAGAATGACCTTATTAATTAATATTTTAATAAAAACAATCAATGAATGGATTTAAAATGAATCAAATATGAATGTTGAAAAAATTATTTTAAAAATTTTTTAAAAAATAAAAACTATTTGAATATAATAATTATATTGTCTAAAATATCAATTATGCTGAACCCAATAATTTATATATTTATTCCTTCTTAATAAAAATAATTTATTCACCCAAAATATATGTAATAAAGGACAATATATATATATAAATAGAACATAAATAATGTAATACATATAAATATATATATATAAAACTTTTTTTAAAAAATATATATAATAAATAATACATGGAAAGTATTGTTTTATTAGAAAATAAATAAATATTTATATATATGTTTTTTTTTAAAATATATGATTTTTTTAAAATTGATACTAGTGTAACTATTCTGATGATATGTTGTGCTATAAACAACCTTTAAAATCTTAATAAAGGTTTGACAGCAATAGATTCATTAAGACCAGGTTCAGTAGCTGCATCAGTGAATAATTGCCACCAAATTTCCTTAAAACTCAGTATCTCCTTACGATTATCTCCTCCTAAGCTAGGTTTGATGTGTTCCAAAATTCCAAAGGAGAAAACATGATCCACTCCCTCTTTCTCTACATGCCTGTACAATGCATTGTTCAAATCCTTTTTTCTAATACAATATGTGTGGTCATAAATTCTCTTTTAAATGCTCTCTCCGTTTTTCCCACATAAAACGCTGAGCATATCAAACATTTTGCCAAATAAATCACAAATGATGTATTACAATTGCCCCTTGCATACTTAATAACTGTCCTATTGATATTATTTAATACTGTTCCAGAAGTTCTTGTTATATTCCGACATTGGTTGCAATTCTCACATTTTTTTGTATTAGGCATCCTATCTATATCATCCTTTGCATAATTGGTCACTTTACCAAATGAAAGTATTTTCTTTAAATTATCTGCCATCTTGTATACTATGAGGGGTTTGTTTCCTAATAACTTAGAAATTTGTGGGTCAATTAAAAAAATTTTCCAATGCTTCTCCAAAATTTCTTTAATTGTACTGATATAAGGTGTGTATGGGAGGATACAGGCTTTCTGATATCTCCTAGTACATATGTCATCTTTTTCCTTATCACCTGTATCAATAACTCCCAATATAGGTAGATAAGTTGTTCCCCATCTTGTTGTGACATATTGTGCTACTTCTGTCAACATTTTACTATTGTATTTCCTTTCTTTAAACATTTCAGTGATGAATTCAATTTCCTTCATCATCTCCTCTTTTCTAGACGTCATTCTGGCCGCTCTAATACATTGGCCTTTAAAAATGTTACGCAACATTTTTCTTGGATGGTGACTATTATACTGTAAGTAGTCATTTGAAAAGGTATTTTTCCTGTATATATTGGATTTGAACCCTTTCTCATCATGTGATACAAAGGTATCTAAATAAGCAATCCCATTTTTACTAACCGAGTGAGTGAACTTGAGAAATTCACTACTCTTGTTGATATAAGTAAAAAACTCATTTAATTCATCCATGTCACCATTCCACACAATATATATGTCATCTAGAAATCTTGTGTAATGGACTACATGAGTGAAATGACTACTTTTGAATAAACTTTCTTCCTCCCAATTCAACATTACTAGATTCGCAAAAATTGGGGCACTAGCTGAACCCATAGCCACACCCTACATTGTTTAAAATATTCACCCTCAAATAGTATATAATTATTTTCCAACACTAACGCCATGCATTCCATAATGAGACAAATTTTGTCCCATTCAAAACTTGTATGCTTCCTCATACTTTCACAAAACATGTCAAGACCTTCTCTACTAGGGATGCATGAAAATAAATCAATGACATCTATTGTCACATATATGATGTTATCTGTATTCAGGTGGATAGGAAATTTTCTGAGAAAATCCCAAGAATCTTTAAGCAAATGAGGGATATGTAAATATATATCTTTTAACCAGACATCTATCGCTTTGCCCAAGGGAAAAGTCTTTGCCTTGCTTCCTGAGACTATTGGCCTAAAAGGGGGGTCCTCTATATTTTTATGAATCTTCGGGATCCCAACTAAGACAGCCATTTTAGGATGTAACACTTTTAAAAAAATGTAAATATCATTGTTTATTATACTATCAATCCAAAACTCTTCCAAATATGAATTGATTCTCTGATAAGCTATGTTAATCTCATTTAAAGAGACTGTCTCGTAATTCCCGGTTTCTGTGAGGATTGCATTCAATTTGACGTTATATTCCATTCTGTCATAAATGACAATCCCCCCTCCCTTGTCAGGTTTCATAATACGAATGTCATGATTATTTCTAAGATTCCTAAGTTCATTCCTCTCCCCCTTGGTTAGATTGTCTTGGAAATGTAAGTTCCTAGCTTTGTTGGTAAACCCATATAGGTCTCTTTGTACCTGTTTCTCATAACAATCTACCAATGGATGCATTGATGGTACAAACGTACTTTTATTTTTTAACAGTGCTTCACCCCTATTAAATTCAACTGGGTTCGTTTCATTCTTGTTCTGATACATAATAGACAAATTCAATTTTCGTGTATATAACTTCATTTCGACTAAATGATCGACTAAATTGAATTTTGGAGTTGGAATGAATTTCATTCCTTTAGATAAAAGTCTAAAATGTATGTCCTCCACTTGAAAATTGGTATAGTTGTATATTTTGAAATTGTCAAAATCGTGAATTACTCCTTCTTTCTGTATTTTTCTATCTTCAACTCTTACCTTACTTCCCTTATCTTCTACCAATCTGACCAAATCTCTTCCTGGTGTCTTGTTTGTCTTTGATTGTGAAACCCGTATTGGTTCCCTTTCTTTGACCATGTTTTTTCTTTCCAATACTGGGGGTTCCAATTCCTCTGAAAATTTTGATTGTATCCACCTTGTTCACCAAATCCTTCACCATAATCTTCGTGTTCTTTACCTTTCCCCTTGTGTCTTTGGTTCCTACCATATCCACTGAATTTATCATGATAGAAATCAGTTTTTTGTTTATTGGGTCTATAGTCTTTTTGCCAGCTATATACTCTCCCTTCCTTATACTGAACCAGGTCCCTGTCTAGTTTTTATACAGAAATTCATATAGAAATTTATATAGAGATATAAGTTTCATGACAATATTAATTCAGTCTATTATTTCCTAATATTGTCATTTTTATTATTTTGATTCATTTATTCCATTTCAGTTTGTATATAGTGATCGTATGTACAAAATAAGTTTTTAATAAGAATGAAACGTAAGCATTATTTATGTGAATATAGCTTTAAGTAATGGCAAGAGTTTTCACGCCATTAAAGTTATTTAAAAGGTTTTTTGAAACAAACAGTTAGTTCTGAAGAAGCCTATATGATTAGGTGAAAGCACTTAACTAACTTACTTTTGTTCATCTATTTTAATTATCATTGTTTGAGTGTACTATCATTGTGGAGTGTGTTATCGTGAGCAGTTTACTATTAAATAATTCTTTTGCCTAGTACACACTGCGTTTCCTCTGTTTGTTGTAAGAGAAGATAGCGCAAGTGTGTATTCTTTAGTTTCTTCCTACAACTTTTCGTTCAGCAGTTACATGGAGAAGCTACCAGATCTCCAACTGGAGTAACCACACCACCCTGATCAACAGTGTTACCCTCAACCTGTCCCATATCTCTCAACCATACTGAATTTCTCAGAATTTACTGGTTTTGAGAGCAAAATAATAAGGTGCCATAAATTCCTGACTGGCCCCTTCAAATCACAGGTTTCTTTTAAATTTACAACTTTATGTTATGGCTGATGTCATCACACATCGCCAGGTTTTCCCACAATGTTATCAACGTACAGGGGCATTTCTAATGATAGCAGCTTCATGAGGCAGTGCCTGACTGCCTGTTCGACTTGGGATATCTAAAAAAAAAATTCAGTTGTGTACAGCCACAGCTCAACCACAACTTGCTGCAGTGCAGCAGCCAACCAAATAGGACATCATGTCAATGCAACTACATCATGTCAGTGCTACAACAAACTTGGGCCCTGAGGACTACTGGAATGATTTGAATCTGCCTGCCCTGGACTGTCTTGATAGAATAATAGTGGCGGAGCTGCAGGCCAGCAGCAGGTAGTGACATGGAGCAAGTTAACTTCTGTAGCACAGAGTAGAGAGCCTGAGGACAGACAGACAATACACCCACCTGTGTATGTAGGATGAAGAAATTTACTTTCTCCAGTTCATCCTCAAAGTAAATGAAAAAGAAGACGAGCCAAGGTGCTGTGAAGTTCAAATAGATTACATTTGCACCTTGTCAGAAATGAGGCTCCTGAACTCTGCATAAATCTGCTTGAATATACTTGATGTTTTAAAATATCTATTTGGGGAAAGTTTGTTAATCCACAAAGCAGGATCCAATTAATTTGCTTTTGTTTCCTCCCATCTCTGTCACTATGGTGCTTTTGTGTTATCACTCATATTTACTCCCTGCCAGCACAATTGGAAATTAAGGCTTTGTTGTTTCATAACTGGCTGTAATTATTTTTGGATTGCCCTCAATGGCTTTGATACTTTAAACCTTGCTCTGTAACTAATGAATGAGATCAGATAATTTTCTTACTCATAATTCTGATGCTGCTTCTTTTATCATGTCAAATGCGATGTCTTTTGGGAGGCCGATGCACAGGTCAGAATACTAAACTCAAATGGGGGGAGCTTTGAAAGCAGATAGAAGAAAACTGACAAAGAAAATCATATCACTTACTCTATTGTTAGAATTAATTTGATGTTTTACACAAAATGAATTTATTTTAATTTTAGATGATTGTAGCAGTTAATTTTATTTTTATAAAAGAAAATTGCATTTTAGTTTTATACAAGTTTAAAGTTTGATAAAAGCTCAAATGTTAATATAAATAAAGCACCATTGTTCTGGTTATATTTTGTGTTTAATATTTTGTCTGTTCTTCAACTTGCTTTTAAATGTTGGTATCCCACAATTCCATTGTCATGGATGGGATTACATAACTATGCATGCAAGTGTTATGTTAATCAGCATCCAGATTTTTTGCCAGTTGTACCTACTTTTCATGGGCCTTTGTCGAGATTTTTGATGTTTCTAGGTTTAGAGGTATGATCTGTTCTATATCAGAGGACTTAGGTTTAGAGGTCTGATATGTCCTATATCAGAGGATTTCATGTCATGGGTATGCATTGCTATACTGACTGTGTCCGAAACATGGGCAGGGGATGTGGGAGCCTCTTTACCCGAGACTGTGCCTGTTCACTACCACCATCTTCATCAGAGGTTAGTAATACTCTGACATCAGGTGTTAGGAGTCGCACAATCAGAGGATCACCTATGATAACAAGCAATAAATACAGCAAAAAGAGAAAAGGAGGATGGCATTGATCACAAATGTTTCTTATACAAAACTATACTAAACTCTAATAAATGCTAAATCAACATAGCTTTTCTCTTATTTAGACCTGAATCTACTTATTTACAATAATAGCATAACCAAATGTGTGCTTACCATGTGCAGGTGGGCTGTCAGCCTGCAATACAGAAGTGCCTGTATGTTAGGAATGGAAAGGAAAGACGTTTTCTGAGTAACACAATGGAAATGAAACAAGAAAATGAGAACAACCCCCTTCACAAGTGCAGATTAAAATATTTTCATACAAAAATGTAGTGAATAGTTGGATTCTCCCCCATCCTCAAAACAACCTCCACTATTTCTCTGTGACTGTAGTCTGACTCACAGTTCTTGCTCTCTCTCTCTCTCTCCCTTTCTTGATAACTGTTTCTCTCTTTCTCTCTCTCTGTATATATATATATATATATATATATATATATATATATATATATATATTTATATCAGACATCTAGGATATAAGCAGACAAAGATATAACAATGACACTTGCATTTTGCATACCTGGCAGGTCTGCTAGTGACAGTCTGGGTCTGTTGTCCACATCCGCACCAATGTCAAGGATTCTGTGGGAACCCACTGCAGAGTTATCTGGATCTCTGCACTGGACATGAACTCCTCTGATTCAGTTAGTGGTGGTTTGGTAGCAGGACAACTCCCCCCCCCTATAGCCACCTGCTCCTGGGTAATTTCAGCCACCATACAGTGGGCAGATTTTCTCATGTCACTTGATCAATGTCGTATTTGGGAGCAGGTTCTCCCATTCCCTCTGACAGCATTAGTGTCATCAACTACCTGCTGTCATACGCTGCCTTGGACCAATTTGTTCCCTCTCCCTCTCCCTAACAGGAAAAACTCCATGACAAATCGAGGCCTGGATAATGACCTTATTTTCTGCATCACTATATGGTGGATTGCAGGGTATAGATTTCTTCTTGGGTGCCATTTCCCTGTATGAGATGAAACAGAAAACAGACACACATAATTACATATTTAATACATAAACAAGATGGCTGTACATACCTCCCAACCGTTCCAAATTACTTGGTTTTTACCGAGTTTTGGGGTCCCAATGAAGGGGTGCCATGATTCCCGAGTGGCACCCCTTCATTTCCAATTTTTCTTTGACTTTTTAAAATTTCCGCGCTGTTGGAGCTGACGTCATCACGTGCGCAATGACGTCAGCTCTGTCAGGCTACCAGCCAGTCGGAATTGAGCTGAAAGAGCTCACATCATCATTTCCGGCTGGCTGACTTAGGTTGTAAAATGGCAGGAAGGAAGCACTTGTGCAGAGCAGTTCACCAAGCCAAAACAGTTTCTGAGAGAATGGCAGCAATGAAACGCTTGTACAGAGCAGTTCGCCGAGCCGGTAGCAACCTTTGGGGATTAAGAAACGGAGATATGGCAGGAATGAACGAAATGGATTAATGACAGCAATGAAACGCTTGTGCAGAGCAGTTCGCCGAGCCAGTAGCAACCCTTGTGGATCAATGGCAGCAGCAACTGAGATATGGCAGCACAGAAACAGAGGGATTAATGGCAGCAACTGAAACGGAGATATGCCAGCAATGGTATGGTGTGTGTGAGGGATTAATGGCAGCAACTGAAATGGAGATATGCCAGCAACAGTAAGGTGTGTGTGTGTGTGTGTGACAGACTGCTACTGCACTTATAGATGGGACCATTTTGTAGAATTATGTGCTACTGCATTTATAGATGAGACATTTCCGTTGTTGAATTATGTACTACTGCATTTATGGATGAGATGAGACCAGCTAGCTAAAGTTTACTTTGAATTGCATTGCTGCATTTGTTGTTCCACTCTTTCTGGTCACACACACAATTGCAAGGATTTGAATCAAATTATTGCAGCATATTTGAACTTGAAGTAGTGCATGTGCCTTTACTGATATATAGAACAAGACCATTCTGTTAGTATTTATTTAACTTGGATTAGTGTGTGTGCATTTACTGCTATACAAAACAGGACACTTTCTGATCATTGAATTAAGGCTTCTGATGTGTAGAGTATAGCAATAACCCACGCCTGGGTGTGGGTAATGTGGGATTTAACCAAAGACAACCGTGGTTAAATCCCGCATTACCCACACCCAGAAGTGGGTTATTGCTATTATACTATGACATTATTTAAGAAAAGAAACAATTACTTTTCTTAAATAATGGCATTGTATAATGCCTCTTTGCTGCCCTTCCGCAGCTGTCTGGCATCTGCGGCAGTTCTGATGTACTACACATGCCTACACAGTACATCAGAGCTGTGGCCAAAAGCAACGGAGAAAGCAAGATCTTCATTGTTTTTTTACTGTTTCGCTATGTTAAATGGGTTTAACATAGCGAGACAGCTTTAAAATAAGCAACGGAGATGTCCGTTGCTTATTTTAAAGCTGTCTCGCTATGTTAAACCCATTTAACATAGCAAAACAGTAAAAAGCAACGGAGATCTTGCTTTCTCCATTGCTTTTTTTTTAAAATCGGTCTCGCTATGTTAAATCAGTTTAACATAGCGAGACAGCTTTAAAATAAGCAACGGAAATCACCGTTGTTTATTTTAAAGCTGTCTCACTATGTTAAACCCATTTAACATAGCGAGACAGATTTTTTAAAAAAAAAGCAACGGAGAAAGTAAGGTCTCCGTTGCTTTTTACTGTTTCGCTATGTTAAAGGAGTTTAACATAGCGAGACAGCTTTAAAAAAAGCAACGGAGATCTCCGTTGCTTTTTTAAACCTGTGTCACTATGTTAAACTCTTTTAACATAGCGAGACAATGTTTTAAAAAAAGACTTATACTAATGGAAAAAGTCTGGGCGACTGGACCTTTTTCCATTAGTATAAGTCGATTTACAACGTGCACGCTGGCCAATCAGCATGCATGTTTTGGAATATTAATAGGGGGTCATAGTATAAAATGGGATAATTAATAGCTAGGTTAGTAAATTAGAAAAAAGTCTGATGAGAGATTTTTGTTGGAATGTGCTTTATTTTAAGATAGTACAACAGCTTTTACAAATACACTAATTAATGAAATATAAATGCAGTTGCCAGTTGTACAATGTGATATAATCCACAGGATCAATTTTATAGGGTTCTGTTTTGCTACTCTTGCAAATAAGCAATTTACCTAAGATAATTCAAGTTTCTACATGAAAACAGAACACATCTATTGATTATAAACACGTCTTACTATTCTATGTTGTAGTTTGCTAAGAAAGTGCAAACAATGTATGTAAGAGATAAAAAAACAACTTGACGGTATGCAGTAATATTTTCTTCAGATTGACTTTTTACATAAAAGCAAGTCATCCAGTGTTAGTGGCACCTGATTTACACAATACAAAACTACCTACCTGTTATGTAAATGAGTTTTGCAGTTGATTTTGGACAGAAATATGATGTATACAGGATGATTACTGCCATACATCACTTTCATGCCTCTCAACCTGTTAACACTAGAAATCTGGACAAAGCCAAAAATAATATGGGGACAGAGGCCCCAAAATATGGACAGATTTTAAATATTGCTCTTGTAAACTTAGCTAGAACAAAAGGTTTTCTGTTACCATGTATTTTCTGAAATATATGAAGTGTAAAACTCAACTGTAGGCTATTATTTAGTGAATTCAGTCCTCATTGATTTGCCAGAAAACCACACATTTTATGAGGAACAGACCAAAAATATGCAGCAAAAATCGGGACATTCCCAGCTCAAATAGTATCTGTTTGAACAACACAAATTCGGATGCTAGAACACAGGACATGTCACTTAAAAAGAATTACTCATTGGTAGCACATTTTGTTCTAGCAACTTTACAAAATTATACAAGCAATGTTTAAAATGTGTCCCCCTGGTTTTTGACCTTTTGTCCCCCCCCCCCAAAAAATGAAATTGAAAATAAGTGCGAGATGCTGTGTAAGATGCCTATGGCTTACACTGCTGTCATTCTATTTATAGTGTGGGTGTGGAAGCAGACTTTTATGATGGAAAAGTTCTGAATTGTGCAGTTTTGTCGTCATTGGTTCATGCGTTTTGTTTCATTAACTACAGTACAGATTACTGGCAAAATGTTCAAACAATAAATTTAAAATGCGCTCTAACATGTGTGTTGTATTATACAAGTAATATAATTTAATAAAGTCAGGAAGGTGTATAAAGAAAAGAACACATGTATGTTTCTTCTTTTGTGTGCAAGGGGTCAATGATTTGAAAACAGCTCAAAGTTAATCTTTATCCACCACTGGTCAGATGCATTTTCTTTGGATGTGGTGTGGGTTTCAATGCTGTTTCAATGAATGTGAGTTTCAAGGGCAAAGTTTAATGTCAAGCCTATTTTCATTGTGAGACAGTATTGCTTTGTTTACCAGATGATGTTTTTTAATGTTTCTGCATTGTTGTGCTGTAAAATGTAAAAATAAAATTCAAATCATTGTAGAAGTAAAGCAGTATGCATACATTAGTGTTTATGGTAAATGGGGCAAAATAGCCAAGTAACAGGACACTGGTATGGCTGCAGAGGGACTCTGGTGCCATGTTTTGGTTGTCTGTTCTTCAATTTGCGTTTGAAAGTTGGTATCCCACAATTACACTGGAGTGGGTGGGGCTACATAATTATGTATGCAAATTAGATGTTAATCAGCGTACAGATTCGTACCTATTTTTCATGGGCCTTGTCCAGGTTTTTGATGTTTCCAGGTTGAGAGGTATGTGGCTGTATGATTAATTATGTGCAACTGCATGCATCCAACATGCGCTTATACAATTTAAACGTTAATTTCTCCCTTTGACTACACACAAGTTAGAACAAACCCCATGCAAAAATAAATAAATAAATACATACATTTTTCAAAATAAAATGTCAACACCAATGTATACAACTTCTTAAATAAAGGTAACACAGATTTAACTGTGTAATACATTGCAACATTAATGATAATTAAAAGTGTAAAAGTAGAAATGTAAGATAAACTTATTCTAACTGCCATCTTCACTGCAGTGGAGGTCATTCAGGTAGAAATCCACAAACAGATCAGATTTTTCTTTTTCTGCTAACACAGGTAAAGATGCCAAACTTTCTTGGAAAGTTAGAATATGTTCATCTACAATAACTGTGCAAACATCAAATTAAATACAAACTAAAAAAATAGGTCATGTAGCATTCTGTGGCATACTTTTTGTAATGTAGACATGGTTATCACAAAAGGAAGGGATAAAGGAAAAAAAAACATTTAATAGTCAGTGCACTTACTATTTTAATGTTAAACTAAAAGCATTATGTAAGAAATAGCAATATACCTTCCCCAGGATTCATTAAAATCCATGTAGGCTCCGTGCAGAGCCTACACTGAGTGCATCCATGTACATGGCCATGGTTCTGCCTCTGCAGCATGCCATACATATTAATTATAGCATGATGCCGAGGGAGATCACAGCAACATGGATATTGAAACCATGTAAGACTGACTTTATAGGCTGACCCTTAATCCTGGACTGTCCAGAAAATTTGGGGGCTGTTGGGAAGCACAGCACAATACCTTTCGGCCCCTTAACCTGCACCAAAAGGTGTACAAGACATTTTAATTAATTAAATTGCAATTTTAATTTTTTTTTAAGTTTATGTGGCTTGTTTGTGTGATATGGCACATTGCTTAGCTATGCTTAGCTTTGATTACATATACAGCAGACATCTGCTAGACATCTAAAAATAGAAACCAGATGCATTCAATTTTAATATATATTTTTTTTATTTCCATGTGCTTATTTGAGCTGCGTGGCACATTGCTTAGCTATGCTTAGCTTTGCTCACATATACAGCAGACATCCCCTAGACATATAAAAATAGAAACCAGATGTATTTGATGGTCCTATTTCTTCCGTGCTTAGCAATTGGCAAACCCACTCACCAAAGCTGCACTATGCTTACAGGCACCTTTGCATTATATCTCAAGATATACAAGTGTCCCTCACTGCTCCAGTGACTAGATAGATTGAGTCACCACCTACAGTGTAGTAGGTCCTGAGTTCGAAGCCTGGGCAGTAATTTTGCTGTGAAACTGTGTCAGGTGACTGAAACATTGGTTGAGTTTAAATTAAAAAAATTGTTACATTTAGAAAAGCTGTATGATGCTAAATCTTGCTTAGCTATGCTTAACATGGCTTGTGTGAGTTTGCCTGATGCTAAGCGATGCAGTGTGTTTTTGAATGTTACAGTGTGACGTGTAATGGTGAGAATGTAGCCTATATAAAGGCCAATAGGAAGAAATTTTATATTATTCCTTGAAGCCTTACTGTCACTGTGGGTATGGCTGCTGGCGTTGGTGAGGGAGTGCACTTTAGGGCACAAAAGTAGAGTGTGCAAGACTCCAGAGTTTTCACTCGACTCCTGGTATCATACCACAAACCCCAGCTGTTGCAGGTTGACTACCAGAACTCAGAGTGTAAGTCTGAGGCCTGGGATAGTTTGGCGAGGGACCTAACCAGCACAACTGGTATCCCCCACACTGTTGGGCAGTGTTGCCACCACTATGATAACCTGTATCATAAGAAGAGGGAAACCTTGGACACCTGGATCCAAGAGGCTAGAGATGGGCACATCCCACAGATATGTAAGTATGCTTTCTAGTAATTTATAAATATACAAGACGAATCTGTGCAAAACTGGTATACATACTGGTTTCCTTCTCTTACCACAGCTGCAGAAGAGAGGGCTCTCAATGTACATTCCTATGCAAGGCATTTGGCCGGGATGAGGTAAGTGCATGGTATGTAAGAAAATCAATAAAGTAATAACTTAATGCATAACATAGTAATACAATAAAGTAAATACACATATTATAGTCTTAACAGTTATGTATGAAATACCTGGGAAGTCATGCATTTTTATTACTGTGTCAGTGCATATCTGAAATGGTAAAGCAAGTTAAAGTAGGTAAGCATGCAGTACTGAGTAGCATAGTTTCCAACCAGCAGTTAATGTTGTGCTCTACCCAGCTTAACAGTCACTGTTGTGGTTTCCTCATTGTCTGAAATATGCTGTAGACTGCACTCAATAAATGAATAGGGTAATTAGGTAAGTTAACAGAAGTTCTAGACAGCTATCCATGTGTATAAATGCCAGATTTGAAGCAACATTAATCAATAAAGTGTAAAAGGAGATGGTGCTTTGATAATCAATTTTGTCAAATAAATTGTTCAACATTGCTGTAGCCACTGCTTGTGGGTTCTAATCTGACACCAGCCAACTGAGAGATATAAAGTATTCAATAATGTTTCAACATATGCAATAAAGTCATAAATCAATGCTGTGCAATACCCAGATTAAGGGTCAATGTTGTGTTCTGCTCATTTTGTCTGATATATGCTGTAGGTTGTAGTCAATAAATGAATAGGATAATTGTTGAAGGTAACAGAACTCCTATACAGCTACATATGTGTGTAAATTCCCAATTTGAAACAACATGAATCAATAAAACGTTTAAACAAGATGGTGGTCTGAAAATTTATGTTAGAAAATAAAATGTTCAGTATTGCTGTAGTCATTGCTTGTGGGTTCTAATCCCACAACAGCCAAATGAGAAATGTCCAGCTGTCAAGTGTAATCAGTGTACATGAACATACCTCTCAGCTGTCACAATTTTTGCTGATTAAACTGAATACTTCCCCATATGTCTGGTCCTCTGATTTGCAGATATATGATATCACTTGAAATGCAATTTAATGGCAAATCTGTTATCAGACCAACTTGCTACTTTTTTATGAGCACACTATATAAGACTTTCCTTGTTGTTGTAGCATTGTACCACCATTATGTTTGGCTTGGCCCATAATGTCCCATGCTAAGAGGTTGAGAGGTATGTATGTGGAACCTCATATATACAATATAAGCAGTCAATGTTCTCTCAAGTGAAATATAACATATCTAGCAGTATGTAGTTGTACTTTGTGTAGTTGTATTATCTGTGAAGTTATTAAATGTTCTTTATTTTCTCACTCCACCCCTTCTCTTCTTTTATTTAGTTAAATATATCTATTATTATCATTTGATATTATCATATTATTTGTTATTACCTCTTATGTTGGCCTTATGTATAATTAAACATTGCTTTGCTGTTAAAAATGTTCATTTACAGTATTTATTGTTGTGTTCCTCATTATATTATTTTCAGTTTGCTTCCATTACTCATTATTGTTTTCTCTTATGTTATTAATTACATTTATTTTGGTTTTGTTTCCTTTATGTTTATATTTAATTTTCCACAAAGTGACAAGATAGGCTGGTTCCTGGCGATCCACCTACCTTGGCTCCCCTGACCGAGGCACCGGGGCCCAGCACGTCTGGGCCACAACCTAGAGACACTCCCCCCACTGCCACTGTACAACCTGCTCCATTGGGTAGTTCCACCCAACATTTTGGGGGTGGTCTCATTCTGGGAGTGGAAGTGGAGGGGGTGCTTACATCACCCAAGATCAACTGCCAGGTGTGGTGCATAGGCTTGTTCACCAAGCTGTTAATGCACACCTATGTGCCAGATGGAGAGCATGCTGTCCATCCTCGTGGGGCAGTCTGTCCACAGCTGCCAGCATTGACCACTGCCTCCACAGGATCAGTGAAGGTACAGTGCCGACAGTTCCATGGGTGAAGACTTGAGTCACACTGTTACCTTGGCTGACATCAGTAGGACTGGGATTCCACAACACCCTCCCCAACCAAGGTATTCACCCCCCTCTTGTGTCCCACACCAACCCTGTCTGTTGTCTTGTTTGTCTGCAAAAGCTTCCTCACCTTTCCAAATTACCTTCCCCACACATACCTATGTCCCTTCCCCAACATTCCACTCTCTTCTTAAAAAAAGGGCACCTGTACCAAAAAATAATTGTCCCATACATAGCTCTCCATTTTGCACACTTCTCCACTGGACACGCTTAATTTGGTTAAATTGGCTTCTGGGGGTGACAGTCCAAATTCAGTAAAAATCTTTTAAAGTGCACATTTGTTGCTGTTGAAGAAATGGACAGCTATGGTTCTTTCCTACACCCATCCTGCACATAGCTATCTGCCTTTCACTGTTTTCCCCCCTGCTTGCACTCATTTCACCACTGTCCAATCGCCCCAATTTTCTTTTCTTTAAAGAATAATTGCATGATGCTGCACTATGCCCAGCACCACTAAGCTATGGTAAATGGTGGCATATTAATATATATATATATTTGAAAGCATAATAATCACCTATGCCCTATTTTGAACCCTATACCCTTGCACCTGTACAATAGTGCATCAACCTACCAACCCACACTACCAGTTAATTAGTACAGGTGTTTTAGAAAAACATAGCAATTGTCATCTACTCATCATTAAGCTTGTTTACCCAATGCTGCCCATTGTGCTGCATCTCGCAAATGTGCTAAGAGGTTAAAAACTCCACCCTAGAACTAAAAAAAAAATGTTTTTTTCACTCTTTGTTTCCTGACCTATTTTAACACATCAAAATCAATCTAAGTGCTTTATTTGTAATTTTAGCATGTTTTCCACAACATGGCTACCAATAGGGTTTGATGTATCAATGTGATCTTGTACTTCCTCAGCCCTTTCTCTTTCCCATAATTCTTTGTATGACTCATGCCAGACATGAGGAAGTAACTTTGAATTCCCATGCCATTGACATATAATGGGATTTGGGAGGGTCACTGTTATTTTCTTTACCTTCTGTAAAAGGACTGCTTCTTTTCTGTCTCTAATCGCCCTCATTTATGTTTTGCTCATACCTTATTTAAAACTATATTTTGAAGTTATCCAGCAACAGCCAGAACATTAACTAAATGAAAACTAACTAAAGTATTATGGGGAAGAGAA
Organism: Protopterus annectens; assembly: GCF_019279795.1. Classification (NCBI taxonomy): domain Eukaryota; kingdom Metazoa; phylum Chordata; order Ceratodontiformes; family Protopteridae; genus Protopterus; species Protopterus annectens. The sequence goes on along the minus strand of NC_056735.1, from coordinate 449,267,429 downwards.
AGGGTTGAGAGAATACAAGATCACATTGATACACCAAGCCCCATTGATAGCAATGTTACAAATAAAACAGAATGATTTTTGAGGGGTTGAAATAGGTCAGGAAACAAAGATAGAGTGAAAAAAAAAATTTTTTAGAACTAGAGTGGAGTTTTCCTTTAATGGAAAATATAAGTTTAACTAGGACTCTGGTAGAAAAACACATCACTATAAGGCCATACACATAATAATAGCTGTAATTAAGCTAGGTGAAAGCAGATAAGTATTCAATTATATCTACAATATGTAACAATACACTTGCTAAAAGACATATGGAAAGATAGGAGCCTAACTGGCACCCTGGTAGAGAAATACATCACAATAAAGCTGTACACATAATAATAGATGTAAATGAGGTATGGAACAGCAAGTAAGTGTGCAATTATATCTATGACATTTTAAATAGACCTGCTATAGCAGTGATTCAGTAGCTCAATTTTTTACATGCTTCAAAAACAGTATATTTTGGTCCATATGGTCCTCGGTTCAAATGCAGTTGTGTCCAGCATTTAAAATACATGTATGTGTACATCACCATTATACATTCTGATATGTATGAATGTCTCATCACCTATTTATCCACCCAAAGCAATAAAGATGGAATGTCTGCTTATCAGTAATGGAAGTCAAAGGCCTACAGATAGGACCACATTTAAACTGTTCCTATTACAACACTAGAAAGTACATAAAATGTCAAGTCATGCATTAGCATGAATTCACAGAGGATTTTGAAGTATGTAATTCAAATTAGGCCCAGTAATATCAGACTGCAGCCCACAATGATTTGCTACTGATATTACAGACAACCACAGCTGCACAAGTAACATACACATATGGAGGTTGTGCTAAAAGCAATGTTTGCTAGCACAAACGTTCCAGATGACTACCATGACATAACACATGACTTGGCAGTTGTCCATCTGGTTGACATAATGGTTAATGTACCTTAGGGTTGCCAGGTTTCTTTGTTGCTAAATCCGGACTAAGGACACGCCCCTCACATCATTCATAACTCCACCCATTCCCACCCCTCTCCCAACCACGCCCCTCCCATTTTGTGACATCACTGTGATGTCAGATGAACAGAGGGAATACCCTCTTTTTCTGTTCTGGATGCCTGATTTCAGCCGATTTCTCCCCAGTTGCCATAAACACTGTTCAAAACTTTCAGTGTGCATACTGTCTTCTTCTTTACTTCTACAGTGATTACAGATATTTTGATTTAATTGAAAACATTTATTTCAAATTTTATAGTACAAACCACTGATACACATTTGCTAAACAAAGCAATACAGTCTCACAATGAAAACAGACGTAGCATTAAAACTACTCTGCCTTTAAATCTCACATTCACCAAAACAGCATTGTACATTGTTTTCCAAGTTTAAGATGATACAATTTTAAAATGTTCTAAGAAATTACACCATATTAACAACAATCATATCTTACATCAATAAAATAGACCTGAAAATGTATAGCATGGTCTGAAAATACATGTTTAGTATAAAACAATATATAATGACACAATTGGTCTTGCAGCTTTTGAAAAATGAACCTATGCATTTTATAGAAAGCTACAGAGCATATGCTTAATGTGGATAACTAGTGGATGGTCAGAAAACTAGCAGGGTCATCAATTTACATACCTTTGCTATACCAATCTCAGTATGTCGCAAATAACAATTAACCACAGCTGACCTTCAATTATAGAGCATTATATCAAAATAGTTAGTAATATTAACAGGTGAGATACTATGGCAACAGGTAAGTTTGCCCTATTTTATCATTCTAAAATATTTTAACCACATTCAACAGCTTTAAGCAATATAATTTTAAAGGAATTGCAATAAAAAACTTCCTCTTAAGTTAATTACATTTCAGATTTGCTCCTGTAAATCTATTTAATACAACAGTAAGAGCAGTATAGAAATGAATGTGATAGGTTAGATAATACAAGGAGAGGATATCCATTATAAAAAGCAGTAGACATAGAAAGGTTAGAAAAAGGGTAAAAGAATGAAAAGAAAAGACCAGTAAAAAAGAAGGCAGCAGATAGCTGAATTACAAGCCTGTTAGTGTGTCAGAGTCTGAAGATATTATGCAGGATAGTATGGAAAACAAAAAACACATCATCTACTCAGAAACAGATGTAACTCAAATAAGAAACAATACGGTAGCTAAATAATTCAAATGCAGCTCAGAATAAATTCCATTTGGGCAACAGTACCAATCAGATCAAATATCACTTGCAAAATGCACAGTGAATAAGCTTTACTTTAAACATGATATAAACAGTTGCAACATTAGGAGACTGGGCAACAGTTTACCACATTAAACATCAACAAAAATGCAGTTAGATATACGCAGAAATAAAAAAAAACGCTGTATACAAAGGTAACAGAGCAAGCAGTTGGCTTATTATAGGACCAAATAGATTAATCTGCCTTTACACCGGGACTCCTGCAACTAGTACTGTTATGATTTTCTCAAAAAGAGTACTCCATAGTAGTACACAACAACTAACATTGCACTTTCTTGTAGAATGACTCAGTTGCTCTCCTTTTCATAGCAGCGGCAGCCTCACAAACACACACACACACACACACACATACACACACACACACACACACACACACACACACACACACACACACACACACACACACCCCTACCTCTCTGAATTTGTCCAACCATGCATTGTTGTTGTGGTCCGCTGTGAAGTCCAAACTCCGAACGTCTTCTGGAGACTGGAATTCAAATTCTACTGCGCGATTGGAAGATGAAGACGTCATGTAAGCAATTTCAGCTTCTTCTGCATCAGTGCGTGTGACCAGATGCAAAGGGCGTTCTTAAAGTAGAACACCCTTAAAAAAAATTTTTTTTTTAATTAAATTAAAAGATTTTATTTTTTCTAGACAAGAAAAGGCAGTGGCCATTTTCCAGACAGGGTCCCTTATTTCTGGACAGTCCGGAGTCAAGTAATGGCTCTAATTATAGCCAAAAAGCACACCAGGACTAAAGGCAATGAGGAGGGGAGAGAATAAAGATGGCATGGGAGAACCGCCTGAGACTGTGTCAGTGGCACAAAACCCAGACTTCATGTATCCGGTTTTGAATAAAATTTGTAACCGGACAATTAGTCAGAAAACCGGACAGTCCGGTCAAAAACCGGACACCTGGCAACCCTAATGTACCTCCTAACTTGTTCTAAGACACACCCTACAAGTTGCCTTTTATTCTGTTAATGATACCTTTGGCTAGCATACTTACCTTAAACACATACCTTAATTTCCAGTGGGATGGGTTCCCTCAATCAAGCTCTGGCTGTACACCAAGGCTGCCACAGGTCCCACCATTACTCATAAGTGTTGTTGTCCTGCACATTCTGCAGCCTCTCTAACTATGCATATTGCCTGCAGCAGCAGCTTCAACCTGTAGCACACACATCTGCATGGAAAAAGTAGCTGCTATAAACATTCTCTCTGTGCTGACATAGTATCTTTACCCCAGTAATTTCCATCCCAACATATGAGAAAGGGGATGGGATCTACATTGAGGCCTTATATTTTGTTGACTAGTTGCATGGGATTGGCTGATTATACTGCAAATCAACTGTGTATGCTGCATTTAGCATTCCTGAACCACAGACTGGTTTAGAAACAATCAACTGCTAATGAGAACCATCTTAAAAAGGCAAACTCCTAGGGGAACCATTGTGTATGAGAGTTTATATGGTTAACTCACTGCACACTACTTATGTATCTGTATCTTTCAACAGAGCAGTATTGTACTCCATTAGGCATGTAACCATTTTTTTTCAACATGATGCATACATTTAAATATACTTACTGTAAGGGGAATGTGGATTACATCAGTAAGCCTTTCTTAGACCTGTACTGTTGACATGCTATTGATCTCCAGCTGTGTTACACCTACAGAGGATGAAGAGTACAGCAACAGTATAATGCTGTCTGTTAGCTAGGTACACAGGCCTCCTGGATGCTTCCTTTGTTGAAAGTTGTAATACTATGCTGCTATTTGGTTGGCACTGTTGTTTATACATATGTTATGGGGGGGTTCCTGCTATGGGGTGCACTACAGTGGAGTCCTGTGTTGGGTGTGTGATCATAAATGAGTGCCTGTCATGGCACAGACATGAGTAGGTCACTATTGCTGCTATCTTAGTGGGGTCCACACCCTTTGTATGTTTAGCACACTGTTGAATATGAGATGTGTAATCAATGGGGAATACTGATAGCCTTTCTTTATTGCTGTATCTCTACAAACTGTACTCCCATGTATGTGATCCTGATGTGTTTTCATGTATCTGTATTTCAGGAGATATCAAACATATCAGATGATGGGCACCTTTCACTGAGGCAGAAAACAACGTCATCGTTGAGGCATTGAGACAATACTACCGAGTCTCACTGTCCAGAAGGAGGGCAAAGAGACAAGGGCAACAAGCCTTGAGGGATGAACTGGTGCATAACATTAATGCTGTGGGTCACCAGAATTGCATATATGAGCAGGTGCAACACCATAACATAGATATGATCCACTTGGCACACAGACATGCAGTGCACATGGACAGGGATCTTCAGACCTGCAGCAGAACAATCTCTGTCAGCCACAGAAGAATTCCTGGTGAACTTCGCAACACAGGAGTGCTCCCAAGCATCCTTCATCCAATATGTTGTGGATGTGGATGCCACTGTTTCCACTCAAGAGGAGCATCCAGTTATGCCTAGTAGGATCAGCAATGGAATACTGTAGCATTTAGTGTGTCAGGATGAACATAATTTTATGTGGGTGTCAGGTGTTTTATGGGGGGAAAGAGGTTAGCTGCAGTTTTAAACTCATGCACAAACTGTGACCCACATACCTATTAACATGTTATACTGTAATATGCAGTGTTGTTTACATTACCTCTCCCTCAAATTTTTTCAGTACCATCAGGAATAGGAAGAGGCCATGCTCCTGCTGCTGGTAAGCAGAAATCAGTTTTGCCAAAGATGTAGATTTAGTTCAACATATTCACTAAAATGTCATCCCAGGCTGCTGGCTGGATTGATGCACTGTCTGCATGATTGCCAAATGTACAGATATTTTCTGACTGTAAACAGTTTAGGTTCATACCTATGCCTTGTAGGTATGACCACAGTGATTGATTTGACAGTATTGTCAGGACATTACAGATTTACATAACTGTAAACTGTGCAGATGTCTGCAGAATGTCAACAGTGTACATAATTTATGTTTTGCTCATGAGATTCTAGTTTAAAGAACTTTTATTTTCCAATAATTACAGATTTTGGTTAGAAAATAATGTATTCATGTCCTACTGTATGAGACTGTGAGTTATACAAGTCTATAATAGTGAAAGCAGTGTATACAGCTTAACATATATTGCAGCATAGTACTGCAGAGCATAGTAGTGCATATATTAATGCAATGCTTTTTCCCTTTTTATCACAGGTGACTTGGGAGGTTGATCTTTGTCCCTTTCACAACCTGATGTCAGTGTTTCTTCAGACTCTGATGATGATGGTGGCCAAAGTGAGGCACAGCTGGGGGTTGCAGGGACTGAATCTGTCAAAGAGGTTTACATCCCTCATTCACCATCATCACCGTGCACAGCCAGTATGCCTATGCATACCCAGTCCCCTGAGGCCACAGACACTAGAGAGTCGGAGGGTGGGGACATTGAACAGGGAAGTGTGGTTACTGTGACTGCAGTGATGGTCCATACTGGCCATAGCCAAACAGTTGGCAAGGTTCCACACAGGTAGATTGATAGGGGTGCTCATAGAAGGCCTGCTGTCCCTCCACCACCTGTTGCAGATGTCTCATCATGTGTTACTTTGCATATGTTTAGAGCCATCATGGAGGCACAGACATATTCAGAAAGGAACCCCCGATGAATGCTCAGAGTTATGGATGCAATACAGTTTGACATCTGTGACTGCCTCCACTGTGTTGCTGATACCCTGGAATGGTTGACTGACACAGTTGGTCTGATACAGATCGCACACTATTTGTCTTGGAACACACATTGTCTGTGATGGAACATCTGGTTGGAGTTGAGCATCGGCCTTGTGGACGTAGTTTAGCAACTACATCTGCTGAGTGTTTACATGGCCATGCACAATAACGCTTCCATAGTGGCAGTACATCCAGCTCTCAAGAGGGGAGTGTGCTATTCACATCAAGACATGGCAGGCCATGGGCTCTTGGTCCTGGGCATTCTTGTGGAGGATGTGTTCCCAGCAGCCAACAGTCATCCTCTGGTAGTAGCCCAGCATCTAACCTTGGGCATGGAGGTGCCAGTGCAACTCCTGGCAGAGCCAATTCTTATATTCGGGGGTGGAGACGATGAACCATAAGCTCTAGCATGCACAGCTCAGTTCTGTCCAACATATAGACATGTAGGGCTAGCAATGAGCTTGGCTGTGTTCATGCAGACACTCACACACCACTGTCACATTCAGGTCACTTACAGATACACACGGCACATTTCCATGGTTAAGCTTGCCTGCTTCACTTCCTGACTCATACACATGCTTGGCAACCTATTGGGTCAGCATAGGCCTCCTACACCCCCACACAACACCTTGTGCAAGGGATGATACCTGTGCCACATCCCTGCTATCCTTCTCATGGATGCAGGGCAGTAAAGCTATGCATCTGATGCACATGGTGACCATCTACATTAATATGTATTTGTTTCATCCATTGTTGCTTTTGACATGCTACTTGTACTGGTCAGTTACAGATATTGTATGTTGTCATTTATAATGAGTATGCCATAATAATTTGTGTACATTATGTTGGATGCTGTTGTAATGGCTGTGTAGTCACACAATTAAGGGTGTCTTACAGAAAGGTTTACGTTTCACTTTCAGGATTGTGTAGGACACACCTATGGGTGCATATCTACAACCAACCCATCAACCTCAGAGCACAGGATTGAATGTCAGCACAGAAGAAAAATGTCATCAGAAAGGTAAAACAGTATAGGTTCATGGGTCCATAGGTTCATGTGTGTTTAATAGGCTAACAAAACAAGGGTTCCTTTAAGCCTATCCATGCATCCCTAAACTCTGACAAGGTCTGATACCCTTGATAAGTGTAAGCAGGGTTTTGGGAGCTGAAACATCTACAAACAGTGGAGTGGGAGATGAACCATCTACAGTTTCCCTGTGTCCATTAGAGACATTGGCCCTAAACCAGGTATGATTGTCCTGTTCCCCATCCAATTGTGTAACTTGCACTTGATTTGCATTAGGGCAGAACTCTGCTTCACATGGATAGCGTGCCTGTTCCCTATAGGGTGTAGTCTCTGTGTTACATACCTGTCTCTCCAACATGTCCTGTTTATACCACAGGCAAGGCGTAGGTGTGTAGAACAGGTAAGTCTCATGCTAGTTCTTTTGTGGATATGCAGGAGGTACACAGTGTGGTCTGACACCACCCTGTATGGCAGGCATACACTTGCCCTCCAAAACATGTGGAAGAGAGAATATATAGTTAGGGTCTTGACACAGTCTGCATAGGACATGTTACTTGCACCATGTAGTGGTTTAGTGTGGAACCTCTGTGGATGTTACAGTTGTCGGATATGCCTGGTTAGTTACATTGGAAAATCTTCAGCATTGAGTAAAAAGATTGCTTTATTGTATAACAAAATCAACGAACTGCACGAACAGAAAACAAGTGTAAATCAATCAGAAATCAAGCGCAATCATCATTTTATGAGTTATTTTCAAGATGAACCACAAGCATAATGGGTGTGCTTATATCACACCCTCAATTCAGAAATCAAACAATTAAGAAACCATTAATAGGTTTTGAATTTAAAGTGCTACGTCTTGAACCTTATTTTTAAAAACCAAGGTGCGCAATATTGTTCAATGTTATTGAAAGAAACATATGAACATTTATTTCTCAATTTAACATAAGTATTATGTGTTGTTGGATAAACTAACAGAAGCCATCATATTCAAAGCTATTAAAAAATGTATAATATAAAAGTTAAAATAATTGGCATTATAGACTGCTCACCTTAAAAATAAATTTTGGTGAACATAATTACTGTCGGAACAAACCAAACCTTTTTTTACATTTAACAACTAGTGCTGAATGCTGTAGATGGCAGTACAAAAGTATAGATAAACTGTGCAATAGCATATTTACATGCAACAGTACATTTCATTGTAACAGAGAACTTGTGTTACTGTGATGTCGAAATTTAATAAATTAAGACTAATGAAATTGCTATTTGTGTGTATCCAGTGAACTGTAAATAATTTATGATAATAAAATATTTTATATCAAACTTCACATAAAATAAATATAAATTGAGAAATACTGGTCATTTATTTATTAAATATATTGTGATCATATTAAATAAATTATGAAATTTTGTATAAAATAATGTTGAGTAGTATTAAAATTGTTAAAAATAAACAACGTATAAATATGGGGAACATGAGAATGTGTAATGAGGGAATAATAAACAATAAATAGAAAATGTGCAAACGTTTGTTTAAGAATAAATATTATGAAAAAAAGAATCTGAAAATTCATTACAATAAAGGCTGTGCCACAATGTTTAAAACCTTTCCTTAGTATAAAGAAGTGAAACAATTTAAACCACATTTAATCAACATTTTGATTAGTGTAATCATGTTGTTTGACAATGGTATCAATAAAAATCTAGAAGCAAAGGATAATGAAAAATGAAAAGTTGTATGTGGGCTTTGATTGCGTCGAAAAGAATAATGAGATTACAGTTTCGCCCGTCTTAGTTTCAAAAGACTGGTGATGCTAATGGCTTCATTCAAGCCCGGAGATTTTGCTGCATTTAGTCTTAACTGCCAGTTTAGCTCTTTAAACTCTAATGTTGTCTCCCAGTCTCCACCTCTGGGGTTTAATGGTACCTGTTCAATAACCATAAATTTAAGTGTCATCTTAGGGCAAACCATTGAGTGCTTATAAAATGCATTTGTGTCCTTCTTCCTACGAATGTCATAGAGGTGTTCATAAATCCCTCCTCTCTGATTTTCCTATATAAAAGCTCTCACATTCTTGACATACTCCTAAGTAAATAATACCCTTAGAAGAACAATTAAAATACCCCTCGGGTTTCAACTTAAATTTTCGAGACTTAATGTAGTAAGTGTTAGTATTCATAATAAATGGACATTGCTTACAACAATTACACTTATGGGTACCTGTTACACCACATTTACTCTTAGTCCCTAGTGGTGTGTGTCTTTCAAACATGTTTTTAAGGTTAGTGTTTCTTGCATTGACAAATGAAGGTTGTTTAGGTAACCATTTACTCATGTCATCATTTGATGTTAGAATAGACCAGTATTTATTAACTGAATTTTTTATTTTGTAAGTGTCGTTATTGAAAGTGCAACTAAAAGCAGTTTGGAAATTGGAAGTGTTAGTGTCTCCGTCAAACAACATGTTGTGCTTTGAGACCTCTTCAGATGCTGTACCTAACAAGGGACTGTATAAATCAACTCTTTTCTGAAGAACTTCTTGATACATTTCTTCTATTAATGGTTTTGGGTAACCTCTTTCCAGAAATAGTTTAGTCAAAATTTGAACCTCATTAGTAAACATACTATCAGTATTGCACATTCTAGAAGCTCTAATGAATTGGCCTTTCAAAATTCCCTTTTGAGAGAAACTAAAATGTAGGTATGCATTGGAAAGGTAGTTTTCTGAACACTGAGGATTCAAACATTTGTAACTCAGTGTTCTTGAATAATACAACATCTAAATAGTTCATAACATTTTCACTAACTTTAGATGTAAATTTCAAAAAGTTTGTAGTCTCATTAATATAGTGTAAAAATGTCTCAAGACTTTCTCTACTACCCTTCCATAAAATGCATATGTCAAATACCTTTGGTAATGTAAAATATTGTCTTTCCAGGGTGATGTAAAAATAAATTCGTTTTCCCAGTAAAAAAGGACAATGTTCGCATATGCAGAAGTGCATGGAGAGCCCATGGCCACCCCCTTGTTTTGTTTAAAAAATTCCCCATTAAAATAAATGAAATTATTATTCAATATAATGTCCATAAAATCTGACAGTAAGTTAATTATGTGATTACTAAAATTTGAAAATTTTGTTAAATTTTCATTAAACCATTGTAGACCAATGTCATGTGGGATGCTAGGAAATAGCTCTATCACATCAATTGTAACCAGAAAGTCAGTTGTTAAAAAATATTCTTTTTTCATATGTTTCAAGAATTCCCAGGAGTCTTTACAAATGTGTTGAATCAATGCTACAGTTTTTTTAAGTGTTGCATCAATAAACTTGCCTAAAGGTTCTGTTATGCTGCCCGCACCTGCAACAATGGGTCTAAACTTCAGCCTTTGTGGACCTTAGGAATCCGAAAATAACAGGTGTAAGGGGTTTCTTCACTATTAAAAGTTGAACAATTTTTCGTTTATTTACCCCTTAGTAAGTAATCCTGTAATAAGAGTTTAATCCTATTATACGCTATGTTCACTTCATTTAAAGAAAGGGTACTGTATTGCTCTGTGTCTTGTAATATATTATGAATTTTTTCTTCATATTCATTCTTGTACATTAGAACCACCCCGCCCCCCTTGTCAGGTTTCATCACACGTATGTGCTCCTCTCTAAGTTGTTCTATGAGAACATAACAACTCTGAGATAGGTTCTGTGGTCTTGTATTTCCCTTGGGTAAAGTTCTGATGTCTGCTTCCACTAATTCTTCGAATATCTTAATGACCGGATGTAGGGGTGGGTTAAATGTACTAGATCTATTGACTAAGTCTTTTGTAAAATTTTTACCTTTAAAAAAGATGTCTAAATTTAATTGTCTAGTAAAAAGTTTGAGTTCTAAAATAGTTTTGGTAATATCTGTAGATTTAGCGGGTACAAAGTGGAACCCTTTAGTGAACAATTCAAAATGTGTGTCATATATAGGGCTCTCTGTAAAGTTAAAAATGGTAAAATTATTCTTAGTTATGACCACACATGGTGAGGAAGATATTTCAAGTGGATTTATTTCGTATGACAATACAATCATCTCCGTTGTTTCCCCCACGCTTGATGGTTCTGGAACTGTGCTCTGTTCCCTTGCCTGCATTGGGGAAAATGAAAAACCTGGTTATCATCATTTTTGGGAGTGTTGTTACTCGCATTGTTACTGTGCTTTTGTGCCAGACGTTAGTTACATACCAAAGGTGGCATTGCGATCAATGATAAGTCTGACGAATGCCGAATACAATGGAACAATGACTTCCTTGGATTTACATGCCATAGATTTGTTTATAGGTTGTGCAACATAGAATGAATTCCCTGATATTACAGACCCATGACAGTCAAAGGTTAGATCACTATCTATGTGTTCATAAGTCCCTGACTACTGGGTTAACCGTCAGAGTTGTGTGATCAATACAATAGTTACCAGGGGTGGATGACTTCCCAAAGGATAGTATTGTGCATTTCTTGGCATTTAGTGTTAGTCCATGTCTCTGACAACAACTGTATATCTGTGTCAGCCCATGCTGGATAACGTTGTGTCATTGTAGGATTCAATGACAGCTCCTAATTTGCAATCATCTGCCAATTTAGTCAGCCAGAGACCACTGAAAGTGGCCGTGACTGCAGAGAAGTAAATGCGTAAAAGAGGCAGTCCTTGAAATGATTTGTGAGGGTGTCCACTGATGACTGAGCTCATTGTACAGGTGGACTCCCCAGTCTTAACTTCCTGGATCCAGTCTGTCAGACACTTGGCCATCCACTGGTTGACATACTAGTTTGTACCTAACCTCTAGAGTTTATCATCAATGCCTAATGGCCTTATACTGTCAAATGCCTTGTCAGGCCATGGTAGGTGGAGTGAATCATTTTCCCCTCATCTATTACTTTGGTTACCACTTAAAGAGATCCATCAAGTAGGGTAGGCATGACCCCTTGACAATACCAAATTGGGATTGGTCCAGTGTCTGTAGGTGTACTGCATCTTTATTGAGCATTTCCATGATAATTCTTTTCATGGCTTTAAATATTAGACTACTGAGACTTCTGGGGACAGTGCTTATCAGTGTATCCTGGTTGTCCTGTGTGCAACTCAGTATTGGAGTTAATTCCATCATGTTTTCCAAGAAAATTGTCACTCAAGGTGTCTAAGTCTGTACAGAACACTGCCAAATGCTGGAGGGGAAACTAACACATACACCCTGTAAAGGTAAGGATGGAATATTTATGCAGTTATTCTGCAGCTAGACACTAATCAAGCAGTACTTACTGAAAACAAACAATTATCTTTTGAAGAATGCTGAAAAGAGAGGAGTTGCCTGAATTGCTTTTGTCTGGATACTATTACTGCTGGTTTCATCATGGCCTCATTCTGCTGGGATACAAAACTCCTATTCTTTTTCTCTCACTAGAAGCAAAATGTTAGCACCAATCTCAAGATAAGCAGGCCACAGCCTGTTTGTTGATCCACGTACTTGTCCCACATGATGCAAAGTTCTGTAGGCTTGTCTGTAGGCTTGTTTTAGCCTTTTCCAGGTAGATGCCTTGATTAGCAAGTAGACCAATCATTTGACTTTTGCATCTATTATGCCTTGGGTTCTGAGGTTTGTAGGATTTGACTAGGGTACTGACTTGATGGTAATTAGGAGCACAGCTGCTGCGTCACAATATAATGTTCAATGTCAGGTGACATATATATCCAAGGGCAGTCCAGCAAACTCCACAGTGGTAGTGATCTATGTCAGGTGGCAGTTTTACAGCAATTTATGCAGCCTGCCCTTCAACAGCTTAATGGTAGAGATCTTCATGACATGGATGTGAGACCTTCTGCAGAAGAGTGGTCACCTTTGGCCAATCTGTTTATCCCTTCCACATGTCTTAGGTATGTTATACTGTAAATTTATGTTTCCGGAACACAAAACTGTGTTCCCTCATCATTCCACACAACATCCATTTGCTGTCTGGTTGCTTGACAGGCACTGTAGACTTGCAAGGCCAAAGTAATGACTGCAAAGTTGGACAAGTTTTCTGCGCATGCATTGACATCAACATCTTCACTGCAATGAGTACCTACAGACAGGGTGTTTGAGGCTGTGAACCCCAAGGGTGTAGCAGCATGACCTTTACTTTGCTGGAGTTGTACATTGTCAATTTTGTATGTATGCCATTGTGACATGCCTGACAAAGCAGCACACTCAGTCTACCATGTTGTGCCACACTGTCAGGTACTGTTTTATCTTAGGATGACAACATAAAGGTGATAACATGATACATTTAAGTATCTGTCAGGCCACTGCCTAACCATGGTCTGTTGTGATGTATACACATCCAATAATCTATTGCTAATGGCATTATCACTGACTGCTGATGAGATGTGGAAAGCATCCCTAACCTTCTACTCCTGCTCCACACAAACACAATGTGTCAGAGATATGACTGTATTAAAAACCTTGCGTCCATACTGTCTCACACACTGGTCTGTACATATGGTAATGAGTGTGTTGCCAACATGCACACCTCACCTTCTACTCCACCCAAACCCACATCACACATATGGGATGGTATAAATAGAGTCACTGCACCTCCCCCCACCTACATGTGTGGAGGACCATACCAGAAACATACGTAAACACCAGACACCTCACAAACACAAATGCAAGCCTCCTACACTTAATCATACCTCTGCAGAATACACTAAACATAATAGGTCACACACCACTGTCTCACCGGTCAAACACTTAAGGCAAAACACAAAAATCAAACATATTAATCATAGGTGATTACATCATGAGACACATTGATGTCCCTCTCACCAAGCTAGATAAGGGTTAGGTCATGGTCAGCTGTCTGCGAAAAGCCAGGATACACCATATCACACATATGCACTCAGATCTGTGAACAACAGGTACTGTTATGACTACGTCATAGTTCCTGTTGGTGTATATGACTTGAGACATACCTCTCTGGACTGTATGCAGAGACATGAGTGAGCTCACAGACTATGTGTCTCAAGCAGGTATGCCCTTGGCCTTCAGCTAAATTTTACCTTCACTTAGGATGATGTCTTAATACAAACAGAAAATGATTGACTTCAATAATTGCCTTAGCATGTGGTGTCATTCTAAGGGGATCCACTATCTGTCAGCCTGGGATGACATACTCAACAGACCTCAATGCTTTGCCAGAGATGGTCTTTATCAGTCACCCCTGGGATTTTGGCTACTGGCCAAGGCTGTTGCCACCCCCATAGTGCACTTTTTAGGTGGTGTCTCAAGGACATTTCCAATGAGAAAACCCCATCTACAAACAATATCAAGGTTATGCTGCTAAATGCTAGGAATTTCAACATGAAACTCCACTCAGTGGAAGCTGTTTCCACCTTGGAAGACATCTGGTTCAAGGCTGTAGACAGCATTACAGCCATACCAGGCTACACCTCCTTCCACACGTTCAGACCTCAAACTTAATTGGTGCATAGTAATGGAGGCTGTATATGAATATTCATTAAGGATACATACACATCCAGATTTGTTAAACATTATGATCCCCTGGAGACACTTCAGATGCTGTTGACTGCTTGTAGGGTACCTAATCAAGTCATTGCCAGCTACAGAAGCACCTCCATGAATCAGGTGTGCTTATTTGGATCTACTTGAGTATTTCAAGATACATCCAAACAGCATGGTTTTGGGTGACTTTAACTACTCACAGACTGGGCACATTACTTGTGCTCAAACTCACTTGCCCAAAGGTTACTTGACTTAGTTAACTCTAATGCCCTGGACCAGTGGGTTGACATCCCCACAAGGGGAGCCAATGTACTGGATTGGTTGCTTACCAATATGGGGGACCACTGTAGCTCACCCACTGTGAGGTCCTCCCTGGTGAGATCTGACTGCAAATCGGTCTCATTCAAAGTAGGTGTCAAACTTGACAACCCACTTGCAGCAAATAAACTAATACAGTTCACCAAAGCAGATTATAACCTTCTATGGGATTGTATAAATAGCTTCACTGCACCTCCCCCCTCAGATGGAACTGGCAACTATGCTGAGTTCTACACCAATGCTTTGTACAAGCACCTGTATAACTGCATTGACTTGACTGTGCCTGACAGGAGTAAAACAAGCTCCTCAGGGTAGAATAAACCTGCCTGGTTGACAACTTCCATTAACAAGCTTTACAATAATAAGAAGACATTGTTGTCTAGAAGTAGGAGGGAGGGAGCCCCCGTAAACTGGAAACACTTCCTCCCCAGCTTAAGCAAGCAAATAAGTATTGTTGTGAAGTCCTACAAAACAAAGTAGGGGACCAAATTAGCCTCTTCCACAAAGGATGGCCACAAAGCATTCTGTAGTTACATGTGTAACCTAAAAGGAAAGGCCCAGATTGGTGCCAAAATCATAGTTAATGATACCACATATACTGAGCCTGTACACATTGCTAACCTGTTGGCCAACAGGTTCTGTGAAAATGTCATTCCCCTGTCCCCACCACACATACCCCATGACGTACCCCATGACATCCCTGTGACCTGACCCATACCTTGTATCTCTAAAAAGTAGGTCATAAATGGCCTCTCTAAGGACAAAAACACACCATCTATGGGACCTGATAACATCTCAGGCTGTGTCCTATATGGGATCCAACATGGATTAGTTACACTATTGGGAACTCTTTGCAATCATAGTGTAACCCCCGGCTTCATCCTAGCTGACTGGAAAGCAGACACCATTATTCACTTGCACAGACGTGGTGCATCCACTGACCCTGGGAACTAGAGACCTATTAACCTTACTAGCCATATCGGCAAGGCCATAGGGCAAATCATCATGGACCTTATCAACAAATACATAGGTCATCAATAAACAGCTGAACCTACACAATTTGGTTTTTTCAAAGGGAGATCATGCCTGTTAAACCTGGTGGACTTTTTTGAGGTAGTCAACAAGAACCTGGATGAGGGGAGCCATTTGACACTTTCCCATACTCAGGCATCATTGACAAACTCACCCAACTAGGCATCAACCCTTATATCATTAAAGGGGTCACTAACTGGTTCACGGATAGAACTCATAAAGTCAAAATAGGGAAATCCACCTCTACTAGCAGAGCTGTAACCAGTGGTGTTCCACAGGGTTCAGTCTTGGGTCTTCTACTGTTTGGAATCCATTTCTCCAAAGTACAAGCACAAAGTAAATGTCTGTGGCTGCCAAGATTTGCTGATACCTGAAAACTGGGAGTGGCCATAGAATCTCCAAATTATGTCAACATCCTACAAGAGGGTCTTACATGAACAAATGATTGTTGCCAAAGTCATGGCCTTAAAAGCAATTCAAATATGTGTGTTATTATTCCTTTCAGTAACAGCAATGTTTCTGCTAAGTACCATATCAATAGCAACATCTTAAGTACATACTCAGGGGTGAGAGACCTGGCACACAGGTTGACAGTTACCTTACCTTAGAGCGCCATGTCTCCACAGTGGTAAGAAGGGCATTCTATCTTGCTCATGTCATAAGTGAGGGCTTTGTCTCCAGAAAAAGAAGTAGTTATAACCTCCATGTACTCTTTCCTCATCAGGCCAATAATTGAGTACAATGGCCATTTTGTTATGTACCTTTACAAACACCAATGGCAATTGGAGAGACCACAAAGGTTCCTCACAAGAAGAATTCAAGTCTTCAGCATCTGTCCTATGGGCATCATCTGAAATCATTGTCACCTTAGTTTGTGTCATACAGACTACTCAGAGTTGATCTTTGCCTTGCATACAAGGTGATCTTTGACCCTGCTTTATTGGAAATGCTACATATCTGTAAGTCAAATGGTACACAGGTTACTCGCTGTAAAAAACTTAACCTGGTATGTGACATTAGTAAAACTTGCTGGAGGCAGAGCTTTGTCTACCAGATTTTAACTAACCTTTGGAACAGACTCCCACTAAATGTCAAACAAAGTACCTCAATGGCCCTCTTCCGATGCAGTCTGTACAATTGGATGGGTAACTGTAATTTCACCATGGAGGTTCTGCCTGCGTCTCTCTTGGACAGGGGCAATAGGTGCAAATTGTCTAAATGAGGGTAAGAACTTGTTTAAGATTGTAAGGGCCCTAGGGCCATTAGCCTAGTAAATTCCAATGATCCTATGATCCCATAGGCTGATGTAAAATGCTTTGACTAACATCCACACACCCCAAGTTGGCTACAGTGAGAATAGTACCACTTCCAAATTATGTTCAAAGAACACTGCACAGCACACACACACACATCCCAAGTTGGCTGGAGTGAGATTAAAACCCCCTACATATTTATTCTTGCACACTGTATATCATAGTATTTAACAAAGGTGCCACAGCTCAAGTCTGACATTGATATGACTTTAGATACTTATATGGTAGATGACATCAGCAGGCCTTGTGGATGACAAGAGTTTAGAGGCCTACATCATCTGCTACACCCAAAACAGTGCAAAACCCTGCCTCTTTGTAAGTTAGTGTGGGAATCACATTTGCTTTGTAGAGAGATGCATATACACGCGCACACAAACACACCAAGTGGGCTGGAGTGAGACTGGAACCTCTACCTATCTAGTATTACACACTGCATATCACAGTACTTAATGCATGTGCCACAGCTTAAGTCTGACATTAAGATGGCTGTAGGTACTCTTATGGTAGATAACATCAGCAGGCCTTTTGGAGGACAAGAGTTTGGGGCCTTTATCAACTACAGTGCAAAACCATTGAAGTTTTGAAGTCAGTTTGGGATTCACATTTGTTTTGTAGGGAGATGCACATACATACACAAAACCACCATGTGGACTAGAGTGAGATTAGAATCCCTAACTATCTACTCTTATACACTACAGATCCCAGAACTTAATGTGCGTGCCACTGCTCACGTCTGCTTTATAAATGACTGCAGCTGACCTAATCATAGAGGACATAAGCATGCCCAATGTTGAACAGTATGTGAGGCCTTAAGAGTCACATTGCTTCTTCCTGTCATCTGCATCTAGTAGCCTATCAGCCAGTCTGCTAACTGTTTTTTATCCTAGCTATGTGACAACAGTAACCATTTTGAGTATATGTGTCTATTTACATTTGGAAGGGCAAGCCTGTGCCCAAAAACAATTTGCTCTGTCAATGCGTGTGTACACAACATTATACATTACACAACCTGTTCACTTGTTGATGTATGTGTGGTGACATCTAGCAGGCACAGGTGGCTGTAAGTATGTGCATTATCTACTGCTGAGCCTTACTTTTGGTCCTTTGACCAACATTATATATGTGTCATAGTGCATCTTTACTCACCATAATCTGGGTAATATATTTATGTATATATATATTTATGTATATAACAGGGATATATGTATATATATATATATATATATATATATATATATATATATATATATATATACATACATACATATCACAAATCACTTATACAAAGGATAGTCAGGTCACGGTGAATGAAAAGATACATGGAAAAAAGGTCCTGTTTTAAAAAAATGGAAATGTGTAGAGCATCCGACCCTTGTTTTAGGCACATGTGTTGAGACATGATGATGTGCATTTGTCTAGATCAGGGAAGAGAATTTTTGCAGCAGATATTTTGCAATATTTGACAAACACTAGGCAGGACTTTTGACATGTTGAAAATTAAAAGCCCACAGATAGCAACAGTTAATACCTCTGCTCATCATTATCATCATCAGCCCCCTTTTTCCCATTTTTCTACAGGGTGTTGGGGTATCATGTTAACTTTTACCACCTCTCTTGATTCAGTGCCACACTCCTGGCTTCTTCTACACTCATGCCTGACTGTCACAGATCTTATTTCACACAATCCATCCAGCTCTTTGCTGGACATCCTCTCTTCCTCTTACCTTCTTCCTGTCTGTCCCAAATCTTCCTTGCCAGATTGTCTTCTGCTTTTCTAAACATGTGCCCAAACCACTGTAATTTGTTCTCTTTGATCTTTTATGCAATTGGAGCTACTTTGGCTTCTGCTCTTATGTCCTCATTTCTTCATCTGTCCCACAGTGTGCATCCTACCACCTTTTTCAGGCACTTCATTTCCATCACCTCTGGTTTCTTCAACTGTTCTGCCTTTACTGCCCAGGTTTCTGTACCATATAGTAGCACTGGTCACACCACTGTCTTGTACACCTTACTTTTCAGCTTCTTTGGCATTCTTATGTCATAGACTTCACCTGATACTCTATGCCAGTTGGCTGCAGCCCCTATGATTCTAGCTTTGACCTCTTCATTCATACTACCCTTTTCCTCAACTACTCCTCTCAGATACTTAAAGCTGTTTACTTGTTCCACTACCCTCCCTTCTATATCTAGTCTCAGCTTCTTCTGATTTCCCCACTTTTCTGCCATTACCACAGTCTAATCTGTGCTTAGTTTCATCCCATGTGCCTTCAGATTTGCATTCCATTCTCCTATCCTTTGTTGAAGTTGTAGCTCAGAGTCTGCCTTTACTGCCACATTGTCTGCAGACAGCAGCTTTATTGATCCATCCCCTCCAATCTGTTTGCTAATGTAGTCCATCACCAGTATGAACAGCAGTGGGCTCAGAGCTGAACCCTGATGTACACCCACTCCCACTGGGAACCCCTCTGTGAGGCTGAACAATGCTCGTACTTGAGTCATTGGGTCCTTGTGTATAGCCTGCACTAATTCTACCAATGTTTCTAGAACTTCAAACCACTGTGGTACTGCCCATATCAGCTTTCTTGGAACCTTGTCATATGCTTTCTCCAAGTCTAGGAATGCCCAGTTGGACACTCTCCTCATCTCTTCTTCTTCTCTGATGGTTGTTAATACCAGGAGCATTAATAATAAAGTTTTTTTATTGGAAAATTTGCTGTGTTCCCACAAGATTGATGTTGTTATTGTTTGTGAGACATGGTTAAAGAACAATGACTAGAAACCAGATTTGTCAGGGTATAAAT
Organism: Protopterus annectens; assembly: GCF_019279795.1. NCBI lineage: Eukaryota > Metazoa > Chordata > Ceratodontiformes > Protopteridae > Protopterus > Protopterus annectens. The sequence continues at coordinate 449,247,379 of NC_056735.1, read as the reverse complement.
GTTTTTACTGTAACAGACATTCTAATAAAAAATCAGGTGGAGGTGTTATGATAGGGATGAAAGATAGCTATGAGACCTGTGATTATTACATGTTCAATGATAACACCAACACTATAGACTGTGTAACTGTAACAATAAAGACAACTCTGGAACATATAACCATTGTTAGAGTGTATAGACCACCAAAGTCAAGTGCAGATGACCTAGAGGAATTCATACATTTCTTGCTTGAAACACAGGAGGGAAGACTAATATTAGCTGGGGACTTAAATTTACCAGAAACAGACTGGACTAATATTGATTCAACAATGTTAGTAAAGAAATTATTCACAGTGTATTTTCAGGAACAACAATTGCTTCAGATTGTAAAAAAATACCAGGGGACGGAAAATACTAGACATTGTGTATGTTCCCAAAGAAATTACTGTAACTTCAAGTCAAGTTTTACCACCATTGATATGCAATGATCATGGGGTCATAAAGGTTAATTTGTTGCTAGATAATTCTACCAAACTGAAGTCTAAGCCAATGCACAGAAGGATAATAACAGGTTATATGGAAGCAAAACAGTCACTGTGTAAAACTAACTGGAGTGAGGTGTTCAGTTGCTGGTACGATCGAAGTTATGCTATTTTGGGCAGTATTTTATATTCTATTTTACTGTTGTTAATTTATCAAATAATTTATTGAAACATCCTAGGTTTTTTTTAAAAAATGGGGGGTGTGTCAGTATTTAACTTAACACTAATCACCAATTGTTGATCATGTGATTTTAAAATGATTTTGTATATAAGCTAAGGGCTTGTAGTGAGACACTGTTTACTGTTTTTTCTGAGGAAGTTGGAGCGTGTTCTGACGAAAAGCTCATTTCTGGTGCTTAAATAAATCGTTATAATTTGAGAGACGACTTGTGTGGTTTGGCTGATTCCAAATTAATCCACCATTTGGACTACTTGAATTTATCTTGCTGTTCGGCCTATTTTGACTTTTACCTGCTGGTAATGGAGCGTCATCCTGTTGTTTTTTCATCAGTTTTAAATGATAGCTACCTATGTCATCACTGTGACTTGGGTGGTCTGAACATGCAAACATGCTAAGCTATGCAGCATGCTGCACAAACACAGTGTATGGAGCACTAAAAAAATCCTAAAAGTAACAGGACACACCCCCTAATATCATCCACATCCAGTGAAAATATCAAAATCGAGTAGGAGCCTACATAAAGTGGATATGCTGACATGTTTGCTCCTTTTAGTAATTCAACATATCAACCTCATTTGCATATATATCCAAGCTGACAGCCTGGAAACTACATTGTTCATAGCTGTGTTATCTGGGTAAAAGCATGAATGCACTGTTATATGGACCCGACACAAGGTCCTACAATACATTTGTGTAAACTACATTATAAATGTTTTTTTATTTTTTTTTATTTTTCTGTTAAGCATGTTTGCATAATGAGGCACATAGTGCAAATATTGAAATTATTAAAAAATGTTACGAATTTTACATATTCCTTTCCTCTGTCAGATACCCACAATGTATGTTTTCCACATATATGTATGTGATCTCACATAATCAGGGGAATTATGTAGATATTTGTGGGCATTTACATCCCCTGCTGTCCGTGTAAACTCCTGTACATGGAAAATTTCCGCATATACTATGAACACGGTGTCTACACAGTCTCCCCTTTATGATGTACACCTACTTAGAGTGTGTCATTGAGAAGAGACTTACCAAAAAGTCTGAAAGCACATTGAGTAATTTAGGAGAACAATGGTCCAAACATTCGAATGCTGGCTTTTATGACCACAGTTACTGCTGCCTAGTAAGAAATGCTGTTCTTATTCAAGGGCATACTTTAAGCATTGATAAAGTTAACGTATGGCAAAAACACAGAGACAGACTTGTGATGAAGAAAGCATAGATAAAGGAATGAGGTACCATACAGAAAGAAAGGGATACACCTGCAGTGTTTGCAGTCTTTGTTTAAAATTGTGTCTGTACATTGGTATCCTGATTTTAATATCGAAATCATCTAGACATTTCCTTGCAAATGAGAAAAGACAGCTTTCATAAATTGTTTCTGCTGAACTTTCATGTGACTTAAACAATGTTGCATTATCATTATATTTAAACTTTTTTTTCCTTGCTAATGTATGTCCTGGTCTGTGACAAGTATTAGAAATACTCTTAAATAACCGTCACTCATACATCTTAACTTGGAATCATCAAAAATCTGGACAAAATCCCATGAAAAGTAGGTACAACTGGCCAAAAATATGGATGCTGATTAACATAAAATTTACTGTTACTAATAACAGTAAAGAGGTCTTTAAAATCAACTGTTAAAAAATTAAATCCTTTTTCCATAATTCTTGCTTCAAAAGTCCTAGGAATTTCCATGAATACTTAGCAAGGTGTTGTACTTTACCCAAAATGTGTTGTACTGAAGAGTCCACAAATACTGCCAGTGGGTGTGTTTTAGAACCACTGGCAGCTACTATGGGCCTAAAAGGTGGCATTAGTAAATTTTTATTGATCTTGGGAATCCCAAAAAATGGGAATAATTGGATCCTTTTTATACAAAAAAAATATATAATTCAGGGTCTATCGTCTTATCCATTAAATATTCCTCCAAATACGAGTCTATACATGCATTTGCTATATTTATCTGTTTTTTAGACACTCCCACATAAGTAGAGTTATTGAATAACAAGTCCTGCATTTTATTAGAATAGTCTATAGAGGGGGCGGAGCCTGAATGGCTTACTGAAAGCAGTAGTATTTTAGAGCTCCATATAACTAGTTAAATAAGACAGGATAAATATTATTTTTTTTCTTCAAAGTATAAAATCTTATAGATAAAGGACTAGTTTACATAATTAGAAACTTTGGTGAAGTTTTGCAAATAATTCGTGTCAAAAAGCTTGAAGATATATTCACTTGTTAAAATGAGCAACTCAAATAATTCTCATCAGGATGCCACCTTAAAGAAGGAACTGCAACAAATGGCATCTACCCTGCAGGAGTTGACTTTGAAGATGGATGATTTTAAAGAGAACCCAGAAAATCTTAAAACAAGCAGTCAAAAACAGGCTGACACCCTCAAGGAAATGCTACAACAACACCAGATAAGGATAATAGGAATAGAGGTTTCTCTAAATGACTTAGAAAGCAGACTTAAGGAAGTGGAAACACAGAAAGAACTGCTTCTTAAACAAAACACTTGGTTGGTTAATAAAGTAGATGACTTGGAAAATAGGGAGAGGAGAAATAACATCAGGATTTTCAGATTACCTGAAAACGCAGAAGGTGAGGATATTATTTCCTTTTTATCAAGCTGGATCCCTGATGTTTTAAATTTAAAAGAAGGACTTTCCTTTATCATTGAAAGGGTACACACAGAGCTCTTGGGAAACCTGCCACTAACTCAAACTCTCCCCCTAGTTCAATAATTATCAAATGTCTTTCATACTTGGACAATGAACTGATTTTAAGATCTGCTTGGAGGAAGGCACCTCTAAAATATAAACAGAGCCTGATAAAAAGACTACTCATCTAGAATAATGGAACAAAGGAAAAAAGGAAAAAAGTGTGGCCAATGATAAAGTTTCTGAAACAAAATAATATCAAGGCACAACTTGCATATACAGCTAAGATAAGAATACTGTATGCCAATGAGATGAGGAGTTTTATTGACTTAGAGGAAGCCTCTTCCTTTATTAAAACTAATAATGTGATTACTTTACCAGAAGATATGGATTGGATGTCACCTTCTCTCAATTCAACAAAAGAAACAAATGTCTGGACAGATGTCAAAAAGAAGAAGCAAAATACTGATACTGTTACAGCCAAATCTCTCAAAGCATCTACTGTGATATGAATTGTTTTAACATTATTTTAAAGGACCAATTTTACTGCTTGGAATTTTAAAACAAAGGTAACTAACTACTGGAATCTTTATCTATATTTTTTGAAAATCGATGACACATGAGAGTTTTCACATTACCTCAGGTTGTAAAACAGGGTACTTTTCTTTCACAGAAGGAGGGTTATATAGCACATAAAATATTTATACTGTAACTTAACATATATAGTATATGTGTATTTTATCTTAATTTTCTATTTTCTTTCTCTCTCCTCTTTCTTTTCTCATTGTTTATTTTAACTGCATCTTGTCTCCCTTTCTAAATTCTCTCCTATTTACTATACTAATATAGTCTGTATATATTTAATAACTCACTATCTATACATAGATAAATAATAGTCTAAAACAATCTAGTTTTAAGGTAGACTAATTGGAATAATGAACTTAATTAATTATTACAATATGTATTAGATTAATGACAGTCACTGTTATGCTTATTGGGTTATTGCTATTATACTATGACATTATTTAAGAAAAGAAACAATTACTTTTCTTAAATAATGGCATTGTATAATGCCTCTTTGCTGCCCTTCCGCAGCTGTCTGGCATCCGCGGCAGTTCTGATGTACTGCGCATGCCTACACAGTACATCAGAGCTGTGGCCAAAAGCAACGGAGAAAGCAAGATCTCCATTGCTTTTTTACTGTTTCACTATGTTAAATGGGTTTAACATAGCAAGACAGCTTTAAAATATGCAACGGAGATGTCCGTTGCTTATTTTAAAGCTGTCTCGCTATGTTAAACCCATTTAACATAGCGAAACAGTAAAAAGCAATGGAGATCTTCTTTCCCGTTGTTTTTAAACCTGTCTCGCTATGTTAAATGGGTTTAACATAGCTAGACAGCTTTAAAATAAGCAACGGAGATCTTAAAAAAAAAGCAAAGGAGAAAGCAAGATCTCCATTGCTTTTTACATACTGTGTCGCTATGTTAAAGGAGTTTAACATAGCAAGACAGCTTTAAAAAAAGCAAAGGAGATCTCTGTTGCTTTTTTTAAACCTGTGTCGCTATGTTAAACTCTTTTAACATAGCGAGACAGTGTTTTAAAAAAAGACTTATACTAATGGAAAAAGTCTGGGTGACCGGACCTTTTTCCATTAGTATAAGTCGATTTACAATGTGCACGCTGGCCAATCAGCGTGCACGTTTTGGAATATTAATAGGGGGTCATGGTATAATTGTAAATATTTTATGATTTATCCTCATAGGATTACATATTCCTGGAAACACAACTGAAATGTTCCCAAACCACATGTGCACTTAAATGTAGCTGCTTGATTAAAAAGTATTACTCAGTTTAACATGCTGATTTCACAAGCTGTCTACACTGTAAAAGTTTCATTTTGTATGTTACTTGAAATTGTCAGTCTCTAGAGCATATGATAAGATACATATTACTTTTTGCAACATGTTATCTTTGCAGTTACCTCACACACTGTATAAACTCACTTGGTAACTGATAGCTATTCATTTAAAATATCAGTTTAAATATTAAATATGCCCTTGAAATGCTATTGACATTTTGACAAAATATAATCCGAACTGTAAAATGAATGACTTGAAAGAAGTGAAGTAATGCATAGATTTCAAAGACAGTTCTTGACACTACAGTAAAAGTTAAAATATATATTCACAAGGAAGTATTGAAATGTTTTAGTCTTCCAGTTAAAATAGCTTACTGTCAACATTTTGTGATATCAGAAAGTTTGAAGAGCTAGGACATTACTATTCTTTGTCTTTATAATGATTATTAGACAGATGTTAGACTCTGCTTAGTTAATGAATTATGACATATGTTTATGATGAAAAGTGGACTCATTTACTCACATTGGACTACACATTCCTGGAAACTCAACTGAAATGTCCACAAATTACTTGTGAATTTAAATGAAACTGCCTGATTAATAAGCATAACTTACTTTAACAACCCGAATCCATAAGCTATCTGCTCTATATATGCTATATTATATATATATCACTTGCATATGACAGGCTCTAGAGCACACGAAAAAATACATATTATGTTTGCAGCATGCTATGTTTGCATAACCATACATTCTAAACTAACTCAATTGGCAACTGACAAGTTATTTATTTGAAACATCAGTCTAAATATTAATTGTGCCCTTGAAATGTTGCATTTTGACAAAACAAAACCTGAATCGAAAAAGGAATGATTTGAAGAAGTGAAGTATTGTACAGATTTCAAAGACAGCTATTGACACTACAATATAAGTAGAAATGTATACATACAAGAAAAATTGAAATGCTTTATACTTTTAGTTAAAATAGCTTAGTGTTAACTTTTTGCTTTATCAGAAAATATAAACAGCTAGGAAATTATTTCTAATTTGTCTTTATAATGTTTACTAAAGTGATGTTAGTCACTGACTTGTTTAATGGATTGCGAGTCATGTACAGGATGGACTACTGAATGTTATTTCTGTTTACCTATATTTGCTGAATTTCTTTTATTAGTACTGATTTAAAACAAGGGAAAGAAAGGGAAGGAACATCTTTGTTTTTGGTCGAGGGAGGACAGGCTTAAGAGTATTCTAACTACACTGAGATCTCTCTAAGATGCTCTGAATACTATTTGATTAATACTTACCTAAGGTAAGTCTTGATTACCATATAGGTACTTTCACATTCATTCTAGACCTGATGTGATTACCCATTCTGGAAGCAGGAGGTGCCCTATGCAGAATGGGAATTGTCAGGATGATCATAGTTCATTCTTAGACTCTGCTTTGTAAATCTATAAATATGTAAAAGCACTGCACATTAGAATGTAGGGCACCTCTACTCAGAGTCAGGATACCACTGATAAGCCATGTCTTTTCATAAGTGTAAGATGAAGTTGGTGAGCTGAAGATTGGGAAAGTAAAGGAAGACAGTACACCTACAGTAAATTCATATTTCATTGGTAATCACTCATTGTCTCCTGTAGAGTCTTTTTAGTCAAATTATTTTAGTACTACTCTATTTGTTGTTGGCTTATTTAGTGTATGCTTCTCTGCTGCATTTAATTTATCCAAAATGACATATCTGACATATTTGGGATCTCATAAGCGTAACTAAATACTGGATATTTTCTAAATCAACTTAATAATTGTTTACACTGCTAACATTTCATCCTTATATATAAAATGCTAGAGAACAATAATAGAATAATATAGAATTTCATATCTCTTTTAAGAAGATTCTCCATATAATAAGTTAACATATGGAGCTCAGTTGATATTGTTGATTAAAGGTATGAATGATAATCCAGTAGATCTATCTTTATCTATTAGATTAGGAATAACTTTAATTTCATGTTTAATGGGAAATTCATATTTACTTGTATTTGATACTTTAGAATTAATGTTTTATTGAAATACTTATTTAAAGCCTGACCAGAATTTTACCTACTTTTATGTAAAGAAAAAAGAACATTAAATTACACTCCCAAGTTTATACACATAAAAATAACATTTAATGTTATCAGAGAATATGGTATAACTACTGTATTCAAAATAATAAAAAAAGAAGCAAAAAGTTTCTTCCAACAATAACTTGAAATGGATTTAACATTCTTATCATTAAATACTAATGGCTTAAATAATGCAAATAAAAGATCAAACTTACTAAAATATTTAAATCTAAATAAGGCACAAGTAGTATTTCTCCAGGAAATGCATTTTAAGATTAATGATAGCTTTATTTGGAACCCTAAGGACTACACAGTCTTAGCTCAATCCTCCTATAGAACAAAGACAAAAGGAGTATCAATTCTCTGGAAGAAAAACATCATCACTCCAAAAGTTATTTATAAATATGAAGACAAAGAAGGTCTACTAGCATTTATTATAATTGAATTTAATAATAGGATATGGACCTTAGCTAGTCTATATTGGTTCCCAGGAAATGGAGCAAGAACGGTGAAAAAAATCTAGATTTTATTTCCAACAATTATAAAGGAAATGTTATACTGTGAAGAGACTTTAATTGCACCTTAGTAGCTTCTGAAACCACCAAGAAGTCTTTTTGCATAGCAACTATTTCAAAATCCTTAAAAAGATGGATTGATTCATTTCATTTAATAGACACTTTTAAAGTAAAAGATGATAAATCCTTATTATTTTCCCATAAAGACCATAGATTTGGAACACAAACCAGAATAGACAAATTATTTGTAGTTCAAGATTTACAAACAAAAATCCTCAACTTCTCAGTAGTTCCATGCCCCTTCTCAGATCATGAATCTCTGATAATGAAGCTCCAAAGAGTTTAAACCTTTAATCCTCTCAACTAGAGTTTCATCATATATCATGAAAATTAAAGAATTCAGACCCTGGATGTTGTCAGAACTACAAATATTTCTTGAAATTAATAATACAACAGAAATCAGTAGAGTTATGGTTTGGGACTCATTAAAAGCATATTTATTTAGTAAGACCCTTAGCTGGCACAAAAACAAAGTCAGAGAGTTGGAATCTGAATCATTAGACTTGCAAACCAGACTCTTGACAGCAAAATCTAAAAAAATCAGAATTGTCCAGAAGTCAAAAAAGAAATAGAGGAATTAAATAAAAAATATAATGAAATTCTATCACACAAAACTTGTCTAGCCTTGGAAAAATTAAAAATAAACTCATTAGCCACCTCCCCCAGATATCTACATAACTTATCTATAAGAATTAAAATACAATCTAAAGCAAATAACATTAGTAGTATATATCACGAAAAGAAGGGGAAAAAGTATCAGCTATAGGAGACATCCTTGAAGCATTTCGGTTCCATTATATGGAATACTTCAAAAAAGAAGATTTAGATACCAACCAAATAAACTTAGATACAAACTTTATCAATATAAAACAATTCACCAAAACTTAAAACTAGACCTACAAAAACCTATATCCTACAAAGAAATTGTTGACAAGATAAAATAAAGTAGATCTAACAAAGCTCCAGGGATAGATGGTATACTTACAGAAATTTATAAACTCTTCCCTTCAACAGTAATCTCCTTTTTTCATAAAACTTTGCTATAAGTCCAGTCAGTAGCAAAAATACCACCCTCATGGAAATATTCTCTCATAACATCAATTCTAAAAGATAATAAACCATCAGACCTTTACACATCATACAGATATATATCATTACTGAATAATGATTACAAAATATTCATGTCAATCCTAGCTAACAGAATAAAAATCCCACTTTCAAAGACAATTAATAATGATCAAACTGGATTTTTATATAACAGGCACACACGATAATATTAAAAGGATACTTACTCTTATAGATTATGTGAATAAAGAAGATAGAGAAACCCTTGTAATTGGATTAGACATAGAAAAAGCCTTTGATTCCCTCAACTGGGAATATCTATTTAAAACTTTAGCATTATTTGAATTTCCTCCTCCCTTCATCTTATTACTAAAAAAACATATATATTAATAAGTTAGCCTACATTAAATTAGACCCTTTCACCTCAGAATCTATCCATAAAATGAAAGTTACTAAACAAGGATGTCCCCTTTCTCTTATTTTATTTCATTTGGCTATAGAAATATTTGCCAAAATAATATGTAATAATCCATGAATAAAAGGAAAAGAAGTATATGACCAGTACATCTCTAAAATAATGTTTTTTGCTGATGATATTTTATTAACCCTATCAAATTCCAGGGAGTCATTAGGAGAGCTAGAAGAAGTAATGGATACATTTTATAAGATTTCAGGTCTACACTTTAATAGAGCAAAATCAAAATTTCAAACCAAAATTTCTATTTTTAAATAAGAAAAAAACTACAACTTACAGATAAATCCATCATAGGAAAACAAGAACTTACGGTAAATTATTTAGGAATAGTGTTATACAAAAATATAAATGAAACAATACTAATAAATTATAAAACCATTATTGAAACAATAAAAATATATATAGAAAAGTGGAACAAAATTATATTAACTTTTGAAGACCGATTGCAATAAATAAAAATGGTCTTATTGCCAAAAATACTATATGTAGCATTAGCAATACAGTTAATTCCTGAAAGATGCATTCTTAAAGAAATAAACTCATGTTTAATAACATGTTTATGGTATCCCAAAAAGAATAGAGTAGCTCTAACTCATCACATTATAGGTTCATAGGTTCATAGGTAGGTACTAGGCTATCTGCCCGAGGGCATTTATAAGCCTAACCAGAGTGTGTCAGCTTTCATCACCCCATTGATTAATTAACTGAGCCTCTATCAAGAAGAGCCAATTAAGTGATCCCAGGGGTGTATTTACTGTTACCCATCTACTCTTCAAGGTTTCTCTTGAAGAGTGTTAGTGAGGGGTTCTGCCTAATGTAGTTTCGAATTTTGTTCTAAAGCATGAGGAGTCTCTGTGACAGGAATCTATCCCTCCAGCATGTTCTAATTATTGTTGTGGTGAGGTTTAGCTCACTAGAGCGAGTGGCTTGCAGTGACTTGGATTTCTTTAGGTAGAGCATGTCCATCAATTCTGAGTTGGACATGGCTTTGTAAGTCAGGCAGAGATCACCTCTGAGTAAGCGATATGCCACTGAGTACAGCCAAAGTTTTTCCAGTCGGGCTGCATAGGACATATGTTTGAGGCCAGCAATCCTCTCGGTGAGGTACTTTTGTGGTCTTTCCAGCTGTTGGAAGTGTCTTGTAAGGTACATCCCAAATGGGGCATTGTACTCTATGATGGGTCTGATGAGTGATGAGTAGAGGGGCACTATAACCTCTTTATTTCTAGATGCAAACCCTTTAGTAATTAGATGGGTTACATAGAAGGATTTCCTAACTACTTTGGCAATATGATTGTCAAAGGAGAGATTGCTATCTACCTGGGTCCCCAGATCTCTTATTACCTCTTCTGTATTAAGGGGGCTGCCACCTATGTGATAATTTGTGAGTATTTTGTTTTTCCCAAATGAGATGACTATGCATTTTTTTGGCATTTAATGTGAGACCATGACTTTGACACCAGGTGTCCATCTCAGTAAGGCCCTTTTGGAGAATGTCTGTGTCAGCAGGAGAGTCAATTATGGCTCCCAGTTTGCAGTCATTGGCGAACTTGGTTAGCCGTAGTCCTCCTGTGTTTGCCTGTACTTCTGAGAAGTATATGCCGAACAGTAGGGGTCCCAGGACTGAGCCTTGTGGGACACCACCTGTGACTGGTTTAGAGTCAGACCTGGAGCCCACTATTCTTACCGTATGAGTTCTGTCTGTAAGCCAGTTGGCAACCCATCTCGTGACATAGGGGTTTATGTTCAGGCTGGTGAGTTTTTCTATAATTCCAGAGTGGGGAATGGTGTCAATAGCCTTGATGAGGTCAAGGTAGGCTGTGTGATCCACCTTTCCCTCATCTATGGCCTTGGTGACTGTCTCGAAGAAGTCAACCAGGTTTAGTAGGCATGATCTTCCCTTAACAAAGCCAAACTGGGTTGGGTCAAGTGTTTGGAGGTTCCCAATATCTTTGTTAATGAGTTCCATGATGATGCACTCCATAGCCTTGCAGACCAGGCTAGTCAGGCTTATGGGGCAATAGTTACCAGGGTCATTTGTGGCCCCTCCTTTGTGGAGCGGAATAACCATTGCTGTGCACGTTGCTTGTGGAGAGGCTGAGGTTGAACAGTGTGTTTAGGTGGGGGGTTAGTTTGTTCTGTAGTTTGTGCAAGATGCAGCCTGGGACACCATCTGGCCCCACTGATGCTGTGCTTTTGGCTTTTGAAAGGGCTGTTTTCATCTGTGCGTCTGTGAGTTCTGGGACACTACACTTTTCCAGTATTGTTGTGGGCCCTTTTGGGGATGAGGGGGGTGAGGGAGAATAGTCTATAGATCTAAATAAAACAATACCCCCACCCTTATCAGGGTCATAATATGAACAGACCTGTCTTTTCTTTAATCCATTAATAAATTATACTCCTGCTTTGTGAGGTTCCACGGGACCCTTCTATTGTGTAAGTGGATGTCATATATATCCTCCAATTCCAATTTCTCATAAGTATCTAATAAAGGGTGTAATGGGGGATTATATGTGCTCTTTTTCTTTGGCAACCCAGTATTGGCACATGCCATTTTTGGTGTTATATCCCTGGATGTTACTGCCAATGCTTCATCTTGTTCCATAAAAAGGATATCAAAAATGTAATTTCCTAACTTGTAGTTTCAATGCAATAATGCTGTCCAATAAATTTCCTTTGCTTTCTGGGAGAAATTTCCCCTATATATACTAACTCCAGGATCACACTACAGTGGGGAAAAGGGCATATACCTTGTACTTGCCATACAGTGCTCTACATGGTGCTACTACTTCTGGGAGCACACAACACATCAGCCATATTACTTTATATACTTCCCATCAAAATGTAAAGAGACGTACCCACATTTAGAAACTCAACAACACTACTTTCTACATGACTATCAGTATTCTGACAGTCAGCAGTAAGATACAATTTTTTTTTTATCACAAACAAGTCACAGGTGAAGGGAAACCCACATCTTGTCTTGTATGGCTTACAATTCAGTGAAATGAGATTCAGTCAAATGAATTTTCAGTATTTTGAAAATTAGGTGATTTGGTCTCAGTGAAATAAAATTCAGTCAAATGAGATTTAGATGATGTGAAGTAGACTCATTCTATATAGGTAAGACCGAAAGGTCATTGAACAAGTGTATATATAAACATAACTATGATATCCAAAAGAAAAACTTGAGTTAACACACTATTTAAGCATACAATTGATTGTGAAAGCTACCAGATATTTAAATTTGGAGTTTTAGAGAAAGTAACACTGAACCTAAAAGGAGGTCCTTGGAAGACAATTCTCGAAACCAAGGAACTGCATTGGCAGCTTCATTTAAATTTATTAGACTTCCCGGCTTTGAATGAAAAAGTCTCTATTGCAAGTATACTCAAGCTTAAGGCTATGGAATTATAAGCTTACTTAGTAGCCATACAAACATTTTGTTAGTTTTTTTATTCATGTATTTATAGTTTTTTAAAAAGGAAAAACTCTACAAGATTTTACACATTTTACAAAACTTTGAATAATTCATATATTTTATGTATTTTAGAATGTAATTTGTGGTGCATAATGTTTTATTTTATTTTACATATATGTTAGTATTATACAGCATATGTATTACTATTGTGTGAACTTTTTGGTAGTATGCCTGTCAGAGAATGGTATATCACTACAAGGAAGTTTTGAAAAAGAGGGTGGTTCTGAAGAAGTCCTTAACACAATACAAGGACAAAAGTGCTTAACTATTGTTGAATAAAGTTTATCTTCTGGCTACAGGAAGTGTGCAGCAAGTTGTTTTTTATTTAGAATGCATATTTCCTATCTGTCGTAGGGAAATAAATGCTGCTATTTCTTATATCATAGCTGTGAGATTTCTTTTTAATTTTATGACACATAAACACTATTCCATCATATATGGATGTAGCAAAGGTATATAACAGTAATTTATCATATACATACAACAGATCAGATGAGGGGCTTAGACCCAAAAGCACTTATGCATTTGTGATTTTATTTGTGTTTTTTATTAAAAGTGAAATTCAGCCTGGTGGTCTGACTGCTCTCTTTTTTATGTCACAAGCTTGGATTATTTTGGGCAGTGGATCTTTGGTGAAGGACTTTTGATTTTGTTTGATATCTTTTTTTTTCATATTGCCAAACCAAGTTGACTGAAAAAATATAATATGTGACATGCCATGTATCTAATTATGCCTTTTGTTTGTCTCCTCCAACCATTCTCTCTTTTATAAGGGTATTCTACTTTATTAACAATCTGCTGTTTGTAAAACTTGCTACTGAAAAATTAATGATCAACAGGACAGAGAGGTACACAGGCCACTGCACGTCAGTCTGCCATATATCCACAGATGGCAGCATAGACACTCAGCACTCTGGGGTCACGAGCCATGTATCAGCAGTGTTGAAAAGGTCCTGCATCACATTGCATAGATGCCACATCCAGCACTGACCCAGGGAGTTACTGCAGGAGACAATGATAATAGCTCTGAGGATAAGAAATAAAATGAAATACAACCCAACAAGGGTCAATACTGGTAACAATAAATGACCCAAAAATGGACTAAAAAACTCCACCTTTAATAAATAAAAAGCAAGACAGAATCTCCCAATAACTAAGTGCTTTCGCCAAATCACACTGGCTTCATCAGAGTTAATGAGAGTTTAAAGCACACACCTTAAAATACCTATGCAATAACTTCATTGGCCAATCACCAACACTCAAAAATAAATAATTATAATAGTTTGTAAACTACAACCTTTGATCCATTGTAAACAGTATATTGAATGTGAAAAGTTAAATGTGAAAAATTTAAACAATATTGTCCATCAAAGGGAATACATATCTATATATATATATATATATATATATATATATATATATACTACATGATAGAGCAAAATCCTTAAAAGGTAAGACACCCTTGATCACTATAAGTAAAAAACTAAGAGCTCTCATAAAATCATCCAAAGCAAATTTTGAGAGAAAAATAGCTAAAGACTCAAAAGACAATCATAAGGCCTTCTTTAGCTATGTTAGAAACCTGGGAGGAAACTCCCAGATATGTTCAGAACTAGTTCAAAATGATGTGAAGATTACTGATCCTACAGACATTGCCAACATACTAGCTGACAGGTTCAGTGCAAACTTCTCCCCTCCCCAAAGGATAGTTATCTATACCAAGCGATTGCAGCCCCCAAACATCTCCAACGCCCAAGTGAGAACTGCTCTCTCCAAAGCAAAACACAGCATCCATGGGACCTGATGGTGTCCCAGGCTGTGTGCTCCACGAACTCAACGAGGAATTAAACCCACAGCTAGGACAGCTGTTTAATCATAGTCTTACCTCTGGATACGTGCTCCAGGGTGGCGCACTGCAACTGTGGTTCCACTTCACAAAGGCGGTGCCTCCACCGACCCTGGAAATTACCGGCCCATTAGCTTGACAAGCCTTATCTGCAAAGCCATGGAGAGGATCATAATGGACCTCATAAATAAAGACATAGGGAATTTGCAGACTTTGGATCCATCCCAGTTTGGCTTTGTCAAAGGCAGATCATGCCTTCTAAACTTGGTTGACTTTTTCAAACAGTCACCAAAGCCATTGATGAGGAAAGGCAGTCCATACAGCCTACCTCGATCTGGCGAAGGCCTTCGATACAATACCCCACTCGGGTATCATTGAAAAACTCATCAGCTTAAATGTTAACCCATACATCACAAGATGGGTTGCAAACTGGCTGAGTGACAGAACCCACAGGGTCAGAGTTGCTGGCGCCATGTCAGACTCAAAGCCTGTCACAAGTGGTGTACCACAGGGCTCAGTCCTGGGCCCACTCTTGTTTGGCATCTACTTTTCCAAAGTACAAGCAAACACAGGAGGGTTATGGCTGACAAAGTTTGCAGATGACTGCAAACTGGGCGCCATAGTAGAAAACACATCTGACACAGAGATCCTTCAGAAGGGTCTCACAGAAACGGATAACTGGTGCCAAAGCCATGGCCTAAAGTTAAATGCCAAAAAATGCATAGTCATACCCTTCGGGAAAACAAGGTTACCCCTAGCTACCAAATAGGTGGCAATCCACTGAGCACAGAAGAAGTTATCAGGGACCTGGGGACCCAGGTTGATAGTAGTCTGTCATTCGACACCCATGTAGCTAAAGTAGTTAGGAAGACCTTCTACATTGCCCACCTTATCATGAAGGATTCTCATGTAGAACAAGGGGGGCCATAGGCTCCCGATACTCATCACTCATCAGACCAATGATTGAGTACAATGCCCCATTCGAATGTATCTGACCCGACACTTGCAGCAGCTGGAGAGGCCACAAAAGTTCCTCACCAAAAGGATAAAGGGTCTCAAACATCTGTCCTATGCTGCCCGACTGAAAGAACTCCAGCTCTATTCAGTCGCCACTTGCTCAGAGGTGACCTTTGCCTAACATACAAGGCCATGTCAAACCCAGATTTGATGAATATGCTTCACCTCAAAAATCTAGATCCGTCAGAGCCACAAGGCGGGAGACTTAAACCTCGACACGGCTATTAATAGGACATGCTGGAGGGATAGATTCATCACCCAAAGACTCCCTATGCTGTGGAACAAAATCCCGGTATATGTGAGGCAGAGCACCTGCTGGCCTTGTTCAAGAGAAATCTTGACCAATGGATGGGAGCTCAGATATACCCAGGGATTACCTCAGTGTCACTGCTCGACAGAGGCACAGCAAAATAATGGGTATAGTTCCCCATACTAAAGGGGTGGCGTAAGCCACAAAACTATGGGCTAGGCTTGTAAATGCCCTCGGGCAGATAGCCTAGTATGAACCTATGAACCTATGAACCTATATATATATATATATATATATATATATATATATATATATAAAATTGAATATTGATAAATAAAAACAACCTTATTTTAAAGATTATATACAAGATACAACTCAACCAATCTGAATCAGCTACAACTTGGAATGGAAGAAACCACCTAGATTTCAACAGCTCTTTGCTTTAAAATCGACATAAGAGATACATTATTATTCAGGCCTGGAAAGTTTGTAGAATTAAGTCTAACTTACCACTTATATTCTCTGCTTTCCACTCTATGTCTATCATCACCATCCCTTTCACTCGAGATAACTTGATCAATTACGAATAAAATAAATTTCTTAAAATTGAGGCACGTAGTGCTGTGAACAAACAGGGCATTATCTGTATCTTTCCTTCTAATGGCTCTAAGGTGTTCAGCTATTCTGTCCCAGAGCCTACATATTGTTTTGCCCACGTATACCCCCTGACAACTGGTACAGGTTGCTAAATATCAATGGTTGTAATTTACAAACTACTATAATTAATAATGACTAATTATTTATTTTTGAGTGTTGGTGATTGGCCAATAAGGTTATTGCATGGGTATTTTAACGTGTGCTTTAAGCTGTCATTAACTCTGATGAAGCCAAAGTGATTTGGCGAAAGTGCTTAGCTATTGGGAGATTAAGTCTTGCTTTTTATTATTACAAGTGGAGTTTTTTAGTCCATTTTTGGGTCATTTATAGTTCTGAGGATTATAAGTTGATTCTCACTGTTCTCAACCTGGATGTGGGTGTACCTCCAATGTCCTCTACCTACCCCCAATCATGGTGTCCCCCAACCTTTTGTCTCCTTCACCTTCCCTGTGAGTTTTGTAAGTTCTGCATGTCTGTGCATTCTTCCTAACCCACTCTACCTCCTTAACCATCTAATCCCTAATTCTTAAGAATCTTTCCTAGCATTCTTCTCTCTCTCTCTCTAAAAAAAAAACTACACCCCGTATGTAGCTCTTCACTTCACCTGTGTGTCATTTTGACTTAATTGGTTTCATTCAATTTCATTCAATTGGCCTTACAACATTATTCTTTTGTTGTAACCTATCACTAGTGTAATGACTCTGCAAAGTCATGAAATTGTGCATTGTGGATAACTATGGTGCTCTCTCACGACCCTCCTGCAAACCTCTTGCATTCTTCCCTTTGTGTCTTACTCTCTGTTTTCCAACCCCATTTTCACCACTGTCCTATCAACCCGCTTTTCACATATTTAATAAGATTCACACACAGCACACATGGCCAGATTTGGTCAATGGAAAAGCCTTCACTTTATGTCCTCAGCATTTGCGTGGCGTTTGGCATAGTTCAGCAATGCTGAGTGACAGTAAACACTGCTTACTTCTTATTGCAAAAGCTGGAGACTTCAATTTAATCTGTGTGGTCCATTCATAGGTTCATAGGTTCATAGGTTTATACTAGGCTATCTGCCCTAAGGCATTTATAAGCCTAGCCCAAAGTTATGTGGCTTACACCACCCCTTATGTTAGAAATAATGTGCCCATTAGTTTGTTGTGCCTCTGTCCAGCAGTGACACAGAGATGATTCCTGGGGTAAACCTACGTTCTCCCATCCACCGGTCAAGATTTCTTTTGAACAGAGCCAGCGAGGTGCTCTGCCTCACATGGACCAGGATTTTATTCCACAGCATGGGGAGTCTCTGGGTGATAAACCTATCCCTCCAGCACGTCCTAATTATATCCGTGCTAAGGTTTAAGTCACTTGCTCTAGTGGTTCTGGTGGATTTGGATTTTTTGAGGTTGAGCATGCCCATTAATTCCGGGTTGGTCATGGCCTTGTATGTCAGGCACAGGTCACCTCTGAGCAGATGGTATGCAACTGAATAGAGTTGGAGTTTCTTCAGTTTGGCAGTATATGACAGGTTTTGGTGTCCCTTTATCCTTTTGGTGAGGAACTTTTGGGTCTCTCCAATTGCTGCAGGTGTCGGGTGAGATACATCCCGAATGGGGCATTGTACTCGATCATTGGTCTGATAAGTGAAGAGTACAGGGGAACAATGACCTCACTTGATCTGGATGTGAATCCCTTCATGATCAGATGGGCAATGTAGAAGGTCTTTCAAACCACTTTAGCAACGTGAGTGTCAAACGAGAGGCCACTATCAACCTGGGTACCCAGCTCCCTGATAACCTCTTCTGTGCTTAGTGGGTTGCCACCTATATGGTAGCTTGGGGTTACCTTGTTTTTCCCGAAGGGTATGACTATACACTTTTTTGCGTTTAATTCAGGCCATGGCTCTGGCACCAGCTATCAGTTTCCGTGAGAACCCTCTGAAGGATGTCTGTGTCTGATGTACTATCCACTATGGCACCCAGTTTGCAGTCATCCGCAAACTTTGTCAGCCATAGTCCTCCTATGTTTGCCTGTACTTCTGAGAAGTAGATGCCGAACAATAGGGGGCCAAGGACTGAGCCCTGTGGGACACCACTTGTAACCGGCTTGGAGTCTGACATGGCTCCAGCAACTCTAACCCTGTGGATTCTGTTCTTTAGCCAGTTTGCAACCCATCTTGTCACATATGGGTTTACATTTAAGCTGGTAAATTTCTCTATGATACCCGAGTGGGGTATTGTGTCAAAAGCTTTTGCAAGGTCAAGGTAGGTTGTATGGACTGCCTTTCCCTCATCAATGGCCTTGGTAACTGTTTCGAAGAAGTCGACCAAGTTCAGAAGGCAAGATCTGCCCTTGACAAAGCCAAACTGGGTTGGGTCCAAGGTCTGCAAGTCCCCTATGTCCTTGTTTATGAGTTCCATTATGATCCTCTCCATAGCTTTGCAGACCAGGCTTGTTAAGCTTATGGGGCGGTAATTACCAGGGTCCGTAGAGGCACCGCCTTTGTGGAGTGGGACCACAGTTGCCGTACGCCACTCCTTGGGCACATATCCTGTGGTAAGGCTAAGATTAAACAGCTGCCTTATGTGCGGGTTTAGTTCTTCATTGAGTTCATGTAGCACACAGCCGGGGACACCATCCGGTCCCATTGATGCTGTGTTTTTAGCTTTAGAGAGAGCAGCTTTCACCTGCGCATTTGAGATGTCTGGGAGGCTACACTCTGTTGGGATAGTTATCTCTCCTTTTGGGGGGGAGAGGGGGGTGAAGTTTGCGCTGAACCTGTCTGCCAGTATGTTGGCAATGTCTGTGGGTTATTTTCACTCAAGTGTGCTTAGATCTGCTACATTATGGGAATACAATGTAAAGGCAGGCTAAAGGCAGTACTTTGGAATAGTTAATGCAACAGTTCTTAGGCTGCTGGATGTATTAAACTAGGAGTTCCTACGTGGCATGTTGAAATAATTACACTTTCTACAGCTTAATGTTTTTACAGTGTCATGGATTTGATTTCAGCTGTATGCCAGTTTATCACTTCATGGCATTTCATATTCCTTTCATATATTTAACTGCAAACATCTGTATTTCTCTCCATATAAAACACTTTGTTAACATAACATTGGAATAATGCACTAATACATCATTTTCAAAAATGCTGCAGCCCCAATGGGGAGACATATTAAACCTTATCTTGGTTAGGTATTTATATTTATTGCACCTTCCTACTCCTTATTTTGCACTTATAGCAAGCACTTTATTGTACATGAGCATTACAGATTAATAGTAATTTAATAATAAGACTAAATCTATTTTTTTATTGACATTTAATTACTGGGAAAATCCAACTGGGTAGAAGACTATTTTCAGTAGAGGTCCTGGGAGAAAAGCTCCAACTTATTACAAAACATTTTAAGAAAAATAATTTTATAATCTTCAAAAATAAAACAAAAATGTCTGCACTTTAAATAATTGTAACAAATTAGTAATTGTATAAACACTCCTCACACTACAAGTTCCTGGCCAGAAGAATTCACTCAATTTAGTACACAGATTGATTTATTAAAATAAAAAAATAACTTCTGCAGTAAAGGTTAACAGCAAAACTTCAAACTCTTATACCATTAAGAGCAAGTAACACTTCTCTGGCGCCTCGGCTTTCAGAAAAGCCTTTTCAGAGTACATCTTTCTGCTGGTAAACATACACTTAAATACATGCATTTGATCAATTAAATAATCATCCAATTAAGAATTCACTAAAAAGCCAACTAAAAAGGTTAACTTTTAATATTCTTTTTAACCTTGTTACATTAAATGCTTCCAAGAGAATTCCCCATTCAAACCTCTCGGAAACATTGTATCATATTTTAAAATAAATATTGCTTCCTTCCTTCTTAACTGTTTCTTACTTTTTTCATCATTAATAAACCTAGTATTTACTTGTTCCAAAAGAGTTGCCTGTAACCACTGTGGGTCTACATTACGGTGTCCCTTAAAGTGCATAGCTACAGGACTCTGAAATCTCTGCTTCTGGATGTCCCTTATGTGTTCTTTTAATCTTGCAGCAAAACTTCTCTTGATCTCTCCAATATAAAATAATCCACAAGGACATTTTGAACTATATATAATCTTTTCACTATTGCAAGTGAAGCTGCCTCTTCTATCATTTTTTTCCATTAATGCTTTCAAAACTATCAATTATGTGTTTGCATACTGGCAATTGTCACATGGAAAAGTTCCATAACTCACTACTTTGTTTTCTCTATTTTTTTGGTCTCTCAAATTTTCCATGTACTAACATGTCCTTAAGACTCCTGTCTCTTTTATATGCAAAACAAAGTTTAACATTTTTTGGCAAGATTTTTCTTTCTGTATATATGACCAGTAATCATAATTTTGTTAGTTTTTTTATTCATGTACTTATAGTTTTTTTAAAAAGGAAAAACTCTACAAGATTTTACACATTTTACAAAACTTTGAATAATTCATATATTTTATGTATTTTAGAATATAATTTGTGGTGCATAATGTTTTATTTTATTTTACATATATGTTAGTATTATACAGTATATGTATTACTATTGTGTGAACTTTTTGATAGTATGCCTGTCAGAGAATGGTATATCACTACAAGGAAGTTTTGAAAAAGAGGGTGGTTCTGAAGAAGTCCTTAACACAATACAAGGACAAAAGTGCTTAACTATTGTTGAATAAAGTTTACCTTCTGGCTACAGGAAGTGTGTAGCAAGTTGTTTTTTATTTAGAATGCATATTTCCTATCTGTCATAGGGAAATAAATGCTGCTGTTTCTCATATCATAGCAGTGAGATTTCTTTTTAATTTTATGACACATAAACACTATTCCATCATATATGGATGTAGCAAAGGTATATAACAGTAATTTATCATATACATACAACAGATCTGATGAGAGGCTTAGACCTGAAAGCACTTATGCATTTGTGATTTTATTTGTGTTTTTTATTAAAAGTGAAATTCAGCCTGGTGGTCTGACTGCTCTCTTTTTTATGTTACAAGCTTGGATTATTTTGGGCAGTGGATCTTTGGTGAAGGACTTTTGATTTTGTTTGATTTTTTTTTTTTCATATTGCTAAACCAAGTTGACTGAAAAAATATAATATGTGACATGCCATGTATCTAATTATGCCTTTTGTTTGTCTCCTCCAACCATTCTCTCTTTTTTAGGGGTGTTCTAATTTATTAACAATCTGCTGTTTGTAAAACTTGCTACTGAAAAATTAATGATCAACAGCACAGAGAGGTACACAGGCCACTGCAGGTCAGTCTGCCATATATCCACAGATGGCAGCATAGACACTCAGCACTCTGGGGTCACGAGCCATGTATCAGCAGTGTTGAAAAGTACTGCATCACATTGCATAGATGCCACAAGCAAGCACTGACCCAGGGAGTTACTGCAGGAGACAATGATAATAGCTCTGAGGATAACAAATAAAATGAAATACAACCCAACAAGGGTCAATACTGGTAACAATAAATGACTCAAAAATGGACTAAAAAACTCCACTTTTAATAAATAAAAAGCAAGACAGAATCTCCCAATAACTAAGTGCTTTCGCCAAATCACACTGGCTTCATCAGAGTTAATGAGAGTTTAAAGCACACACCTTAAAATACCTATGCAATAACTTTATTGGCCAATCACCAACACTCAAAAATAAATAATTATAATAGTTTGTAAACTACAACCTTTGATCCATTGTAAACAGTATATTGAATGTGAAAAGTTAAATGTGAAAAATTGAAACAATATGGTCCATCAAAGGGAATACATACATATATATATATATATATATATATATATATATATATATATATATATATATATATATATAATTCTTACTAAAATGCCAACAAAATAACTGAATATTGATAAATAAAAACAACCTTATTTTAAAGATTATATACAAGATACAACTCAACCAATCTGAATCAACTACAACTTGGAATGGAAGAAACCACCTAGATTTCAACAGCTCTTTGCTTTAAAATCGGCATAAGAGATACATTATTATTCAGGCCTGGAAAGTTTGTGGAATTAAGTCTAACTTGCCACTTATATTCTCTGCTTTCCACTCTAAGTCTATCATCACCATCCCTTTCACTCGAGATAACTCGATCAATCACGAATAAAATACATTTCTTAAAATTGAGGCACGTAGTGCTGTGAACAAACAGGGCATTATATGTATCTTTCCTTCTAATGGCTCTAAGGTGTTCAGCTATTCTGTCCCAGAGCCTACATATTGTTTTGCCCACGTATACCCCCTGACAACTGGTACAAGTTGCTAAATATCAATGGTTGTAATTTACAAATTACTATAATTAATAATGACTAATTATTTATTTTTGAGTGTTGATAAGGTTATTGCATGGGTATTTTAACATGTGTGCTTTAAGTTGTCATTAACTCTGATGAAGCCAATGTGATTTGGTGAAAGTGCTTAGTTATTGGGAGATTCTGTCTTGCTTTTTATTATTAAAAGAGGAGTTTTTTAGTCCATTTTTGGGTCATTTATAGTTCTGAGGATGATAAGTTGATTCTCACTGTTCTCAGCCTGGATGTGGGTGTACCTCCAATGTCCTCTACCTACCCCCAATCATGGTGTCCCCCAACCTTTTGTCTCCTTCACCTTCCCTGTGAGTTTTGTAAGTTTTGTATGTCTGTGCATGCTTCCTAACCTACTCTACCTCCTTAATCATCTAATCCCTAATTCTTAAGAATCTTTCCTAGCATTCTTCTCTCCCTCTCTAAAAAAAAACTACACCCCGAATGTAGCTCTTCACTTCACCTGTGTGTCATTTTGACTTAATTGGTTTCATTCAATTTCATTCAATTGGCCTTACGACATTATTCTTTTGTTGTAACCTATCACTAGTGTAATGACTCTGCAAAGTCATGAAATTGTGCATTGTGGATAACTATGGTGCTCTCTCATGACCCTCCTGCAAACTCTTGCATTCTTCCCTCCGTGTCTTACTCTCTGTTTTCCAACCCCATTTTCACCACTGTCCTATCAACCCTCTTTTCACATATTTAGTAAGATTCACACACAGCACACATGGCCAGATTTGGTCAATGGAAAAGCCTTCACTTTATGTCCTCAGCATTTGCGTGGCGTTTGGCATAGTTCAGCAATGCTGAGTGACAGTAAACACTGCTTACTTCTTATTGCAAAAGCTGGAGACTTCAATTTAATCTGTGTGGTCCAGTTATTTTCACTCAAGTGTGCTTAGATCTGCTACATTATGGGAATACAATGTAAAGGCAGGCTAAAGGCAGTACTTTGGAATAGTTAATGTAACAGTTCTTAGGCTGCTGGATGTATTAAACTAGGAGTTCCTACGTGGCATGTTGAAATAATTACACTTTCTACAGCTTAATGTTTTTACAGTGTCATGGATTTGATTTCAGCTGTATGCCAGTTTATCACTTCATGGCATTTCATATTCCTTTCATATATTTAACTGCAAACATCTGTATTTCTCTCCATATAAAACACTTTCTTAACATAACATTGGAATAATGCACTAATACATCATTTTCAAAAATGCTGCAGCCCCAATGGGGAGATGTATTAAACCTTATCTTGGTTAGGTATTTATATTTATTGCACCTTCCTACTCCTTATTTTGCACTTATAGCAAGCACTTTATTGTACATGAGCATTACAGATCAATAGTAATTTAATAATAAGACTAAATCTATTTATTTATTGACATTTAATTACTGGGAAACTCCAACTGGGTAGAAGACTATTTTCAGCAGAGGTCCTGGGAGGAAAGCTCCAACTTATTACAAAACATTTTAAGAAAAATAATTTTATAATCTTCAAAAATAAAACAAAAATGTCTACACTTTAAATAATTGTAACAAATTAGTAATTGTATAAACACTCCTCACACTACAAGTTCCAGGCCAGATGAATTCATTCAGTTTAGTACACAGATTTATTTATTAAAATAAAAAAATAACTTCTGCAGTAAAGGTTAACAGCAAAACTTTAAACTCTTATACCATAAAGATCAAGTAACACTTCTCTGGTGCCTCGGCTTTCAGAAAAGCCTTTTCAGAGTACATCTTTCTGCTGGTAAACATACACTTAAATACATGCATTTGATCAATTAAATAATCATCCAATTAAGAATTCACTAAAAAGCCAACTAAAAAGGTTAACTTTTAATATTCTTTTTAACCTTCTTACATTAAATGCTTCCAAGAGAATTCCCCATTCAAACCTCTTGGAAACATTGTATCATATTTTAAAATAAATATTGCTTCCTTTCTTCTCAACTGTTTCTTAATTTTTTCATCATTAATAAACCTAGCATTTACTTGTTCCAAAAGAGTTGCCTGTAACCACTGTGGGTCTACATTATGGTGTCCCTTAAAGTGCATAGCTACAGGACTCTGAAATCTCTGCTTCTGGATGTCCCTTATGTGTTCTTTTAATCTTGCAGCAAAACTTCTCTTGATCTCTCCAATATAAAATAATCCACAAGGACATTTTGAACTATATATAATCTTTTCACTATTGCAAGTGAAGCTGCCTCTTCTATCATTTTTTTCCATTAATGCTTTCAAAACTATCAATTATGTGTTTGCATACTGGCAATTGTCACATGGAAAAGTTCCATATCTCACTACTTTGTTTTCTCTATTTTTTTGGTCTCTCAAATTTTCCATGTACTAACATGTCCTTAAGACTCCTGCCTCTTTTATATGCAAAACAAAGTTTAACATTTTTTGGCAAGATTTTTCTTTCTGTATATATGACCAGTAATCATACGCTCAAGTTGGAAACATCAAAAATCTGGACAAGGCCCATGAAAAATAGGTAAAACTCTGTATGCCGATTGCACAAAAATTTACATACATAATTACACAACCCCACCCACTCCAGTGGAATTGTGGGATGCCAACTTTCAAACGCAAACTGAAGAACAGAACCAACATATAGCACCAGAGTTCCCCTGCAGCCATTCCAATGTCCCATGACCTGGCTATTTCACGCCATTTACCATAAACACTAATGTGTGCATACTGCTTTACTTCTACAATGATTATTTGGATTTTATTTTTTACATTTTATAGCACAATGCACAACAGTAATAGATATCTGAATGCTAAACAAAGCAATACTGTCTCACAATGAAAATAGACTTGGCATTAAAACTTCTCTTCCCATAAAACTCAGATTCATTGAAACAGCATTAAAACCCACAGATTATCTTTGGGCTGTTTTCAAATCAGAAGTCCCTTGCACACAAAACAAGAAACATACATGCGTTCTTTGATACACCTTGCTGATTTTATTAAATTATATTCCTTGTGTAATACAGCACACTTGTTAGACAAGTTAGAGTACATTTTAAATTTATTGTTTAAACATTTTTCCAGTAGGCAATGAAACAAAATGCATGAACCAATAATGACAAACTGCCCTGTTCAGAACTTTTCCATCATGAAAGTCTACTTCCACACACAATTGCATTTTAAATTTATTGTTTGAATATTTTTCCAGTAGGCAATGATGCAAAATGCATTCACAAATAATGACAAAACTGCCCTATTCAGAACATTTCCATGATAACAGTCTACTGCTATATATATATATATATATATATATATATATATATATATATATATCAATAAAAATGTAAATGTTCGTTTGTTCAAAATCTTAAATCTCCGAAAGTTCTTCACCGATTGCTTTGAAATTTTCACACAATGTTGCATTAGAATACTCACATGTTTTTATATACCTACTATTATATAGATGTCAAATGTTGCATTTGAATACGCGCATGTTTTTATATACCTACTATGGATTCTATATATTTGTATACAAATATGCAATTTTATATGTTTTCGTTATAGTTTTCTTTCTTCTTTTTCAGTGCAATCGATCTGCTTTAGTTCATCCAAATAATGCCTCGCAGAAGATCAATCTTAGGTCATCGTACTCACAGAGCGGAAGCAGTGTGATGAGTAATTGCAGATCAAACTGAGGAAGAACGGGCATCAGCGAACAAGCAAAACAGACAAAGAATGGCTCAAATATGTGCCGAGGAAGCAGCAGAGCGATGTGCAGCCAGACTTGAGGATGCACGGCTGCGAGCACAGCGATCGTGTTCTGCAGCTTCAGATCTGCTTCGTTCTCCTCGATCGACACCAGCGGATGAAATAAATGCTTGCCTGAAATACTCTACTTTGTGACGACACATAAAGACATTAAAATTAACTACAAATATGCATGTCCAGCTGCAAAACGATCGATCAGCTGAGATATTCTCACATCAATAGCTGGAAATTGGGAAAGGATAGGTGCTGGTTGATCTGACCTCAGGACAAATTTCATTGCCTCATAACTTCTGCAATTTAGTGACGTCAAAAGAAGAATTGGTTGAAAAAGTATTTCCCAATATTCAAACCAATTATAAGAATCACGATTGGCTGACTGAACGAGCTATTCTTGCAGCCAAGAACAAAGATGTCTACGAACTTAACAATATTATTCAGTCTAACATTCATAGCGAGGCAGTCACATACAAGTCTGTCTACACTGTTGTGGAAGCAGATGAAGTGGTTAATTATCCAACAGAATTTTTGAATTCACTCAATCTGCCAGGGATGCTACCGCACGTACTGCAATTGAAAATTGGCGTGCCGATTATCATGTTGCGAAATATCAACCAGCCAAAGCTTTGCAATGGCATGCGGCTTGCAGTAAAAAAATTAATGAGCAATGTCATAGAAGCAACAATCTTGACAGGACCTTTCAAAGGTGAAGATGTCTTCATTCCTCGCATTCCTATGATTCCAACAGATATGCCATTTCAGTTTAAGAGATTGCAATTCCCAATTCGATTGGCGTTTGCAATCACCATCAACAATGCTCAGGGCCAGTCTTTAGAATTGTGCGGTTTAGATTTACACACGGATTGCTTCTCACATGGACAATTATATGTTGCGTGTTCTAGAGTCGGCAAACCAGACAATCTCTATATCTGCACAGACAATGGAACAACAAAAAATATTGTATACCCACAAGCATTGTGAAATTAAACACATTAGAAACGTGCGCTTTCTCTTTTCTTTCTTTTTGATTTAACCAGACTGAGCCACAGCAACGCGTGGCCGGGTACAACTAGTATATATATATATATATATATATATATATATATATATATATATATATATATATATATATTATACATGCCCTTGGACCAGTAAATTGACATATGGCAATATCTAATAAGATTGATGTGGCTTCTAGTCCTTGAATTGCTCCCTCACAATGCAGTGAGCAATTCTGCCTGAAACAGAATTGCAAAGTGCATTAAATGTTTCTGAATACCTCCAATAAGTTGATAGTTGAGGCATGGTTTGTGTTTTAAAATTCTTATGCTATTGCTGCAATGTTCCTGACTAGTTTTTACTTTTTTCTGGTATTTTTTGCTTCACAGATTGGATTCATTTACTTAATTTACATTTATCACACTGGATATTTGGATAGCTATGAAAATGATGAAGCATATTTTAAAATGAGTTGGGGAAGATATACAAATGACAAACTCCATGAACCACACAACATCAATGATTTTAGGTTGAAACCTAAAATATCACAGAAACAATGAATCTGAATAATATTTTGTCTTCTTTCTGTTATTTTTTTATACCTGCTTTAACTCGATCTCCAAAATGAACATTCAATAATCTGCATACACTAAAGTTATTCTGGCTATCTGCCATGTCTTCACTACTTCCATACAAATCCCTGTTGGTCTGTTAATAGTCTGCTTTACTCAGCTGCTTAAGGCTCTCCCTCCTTCCTAATGATTCTTAAACTTTAATATCTTGCTAGCAACATACATTCTACATTTGTGATAGCCCCAAATTAAGGATTTTTGCACACACATACACAACACACACATACACACACACACACACACACACACACACACACACACACACACACACACACATACACACACACACTCCATTCTTGTATGCAGGCTTGCAGCAACTAACAGAAATCAAACTAAAGTGCTAGAAATAAAGTCCAAATCTAACATAACAGTACCTTCTGGCTTACACACACACAGTCCATTCTCGTATGCAGCCGCTAACTGAAATCAAACTAAACTGTGAGAAATAAAGTCCACATCTAACGTAACAGTACCTTCTGGCTTACATACACACACTCCATTCTCACAGCAGCAAGGAGAAATAGAATAACAGAAATCAAACTCTGTTATTCAGCAGTTAACAGAAATCAAACTAAACTGCGAGAAATAAAATCCAAATCCCTAACGCAGGCAACAGCTGGGAGAAATCTAATGTAACAGTATCTTCTGGCTTAAAGCACTGAGAAATTGAAAATGCTACAGTTTTCCATGCATCGCAGCAGTTAACAAACTCAGAAAGCGGTACCTTTAAAGTCAACTTCGTTCTCCAGTCTCCATGCAGAAATAAACTCCATATTGTCCATGCAGAAATAAACTTCATATTGCAAGTTGTTTCCTTGAAGATAGAACAATTCAAATGCAGTCAAAACAGATAGAAATGTGTGGACGTGAGACCTTGAGTTCAATTCCGACCGACTGATGGAGCTGACGTCATCGTGCACAAGATGAAGTCAGCTGAAATGCGCAAAAAAAAAAAAAAATTAAAAACAAAGCTGGAAAAAAAATCGGAAATGAAGGGGTGCCACTCGGGAATCCTGGCACCCCATCATTTGGACCCAAAACTCGGTAAAAAACAAGTAATTCAGTATGGTTGGGAGTTATGCCAGTAATACGTAACTATTTTCTCTAAAATGTTAAAAAAATGAGTATACTTAGACACAAAATATAAGTCACTTTCTTTTTCCTCTATATTCTTTTTCTGCATTATTATGTTCGGTGATTTATTCACTTTTTTGTTCATTACTTTATTTTTCCCCAACCATACTTTCTCTGGCTCATATCCCCTTTCTATGAACATATTAGCTGTATTTTGAACTTCCTTCTCAC
Source organism: Protopterus annectens (assembly GCF_019279795.1). NCBI lineage: Eukaryota > Metazoa > Chordata > Ceratodontiformes > Protopteridae > Protopterus > Protopterus annectens. The sequence continues at coordinate 449,217,620 of NC_056735.1, read as the reverse complement.
ATTCTTTCCTGTCACTGCACAAACGTTTAACCCTGACCATTTCCCCATAAGGAATGGAAGAAATAGCGTGGAGGGTGACAACTAGTTCCATGCAACATAAAGCTTGGTTGTCCCATTTTTCTAAATATTTTAGTTTTAAGTTTACCATATTCTTTCCCTTCTTTTGTAATATCCAGAAAATGTACTGTCTTTCCCTTTTGCAACAAATCAAATTTGATCTCAAACCTATTCACTTGCAGTTCCTGAACAAACTTCTCCACCTCTCCATACCCCCCTTGCAAACAAAAAGCAAATCATCAATGTATCTATAAAAATGAGCAACATGTTTTCTAAAAAAGTCATTCCTACATACATATTGATTTTCATAGTGACCTATAAATAAATTAGCATATATGGGGACAAAAGCTGTCCTCATAGCTCTCCTACACATCTGATGATACAGAGAGCCATCAAATTCAAATATATTATTTTCCAAACAGAACAATGTCAGTTCTATAATGTACTGTGTACTGGGGCTCCCCCCCAAAAAAAAAAAATCTATAGCTTCTATGCCATCACTATGTTTTATACTAGTGTATAGGCTGACTGCATATATCACTATAAAAACATGTTCTTCTGCCATACTATTTTCTTTAGTTTGTCCAGAAAATCAAAACTGTCTTTGATATATGAAGGTAATTGTATCATCTTTTTTAACAAAAATTGAAGTAAAAAAACATCCCAAATTATGGGTGGGATAATTGCAGGCAGATACAATGGGATGACCTGGAGGGTTAACCTTACTTTTATGTATTTTAGTCACACACAAAAACTTTGCCAGCTCACTGCTTTTATTTAAAAACTTATTTTTAGCATCTTCATGGTTAAAATAATTTAGTCTAACCTCTTTCTGTATTAATTCTTCATAGTTCTTAACCATCTCCTGATAAGTTAAGAAACTTATGTTGATATAGATTTTGTCATTGTCTAGATGCTGTAAACACATATTTACATATTGTGTGTAATGCATTATACTAGTTGCCCCCCCCTCCCCCTTATCTGCAGGTTTAAATATGAGTTCCTTTCTTTCCCTTAATTTTTTTAAAGTGACCCATTCTTTTTGTGTCATATTATATTGAATTTCACTTCTAAAAAACTTATTGCACTCTTGCTCTATTGCATAATTTAACATATGATGAAACATTTCAATTTTATCACACTTGAAAGGAGGCATAAATTTGATTTTATAAGAAATACCACTAGTATCAAAATTACTATAAGCATTGCATTCTAAGTCAGTATTACAAGAAAAAAACTCTCTTCATTACTTGCAGGGTTTACAAAACTTGCATTGTTCACATCTGCTTCTAAACATTTTGGTTGATTTTCATAGAAATCTATTAAATGTAATGCAGATCATGCCTCCTAAACCTGTTGGACTTCTTTGAGACAGTTACCAAGGTTATAGATGAGGGAAAGGTGGTACACACAGCCTACCTAGACCTCGCAAAGGCCTTCGACTCCATTCCCTATTCTGGTGTTATAGACAAGCTCACCAGCCTGAACATAAACCCCTATGTCACAAGATGGGTTGCCAATTGGCTCACAGACAGAACCCACATGGTGAGAGGTGTGGGGGATAGGTCTGACTCTAAACCAGTTACAAGTGGTGTTCCCCAAGGCTCAGTCCTAGGACCCCTCCTGTTTGGCATATACTTCTCAGAGGTACAGACAAGCACAGGAGGACTACAGCTGACCAGGTTTGCAGACGACTGCAAACTAGGGGCTATAATTGACTCACTGGCTGACACAGACATCCTCCAAAAGGGTCTCACTGAGATGGATACCTGGTGTCAAAATCACGGCCTCAAGCTAAATGCCAAAAAGTGCATAGTTATTCTCTTTGGAAATAACAAAGTACCTACAAACTACCACATAGGTGGTAGTCCCCTAAATACAGAAAACATAATAAGGGATCTGGGGACCCAAGTAAATAGTAATCTCTCCTTTGATAATCACATTCCCAAAGTGGTTAGAAAATCCTTCTATGTGGCCCACCTAATCACAAAAGGGTTTGCATCCAGATTAAAAGAGGTCATTATGCCTCCCTACTCATCGCTCATCAGGCCCATAATAGAGTACAATGCTCCATTTGGGATGTACCTTACAAGACACCTGCAACAGCTGGAAAGACCACAGAAGTACCTCACCAAGAGGATCACTGGCCTCAAACAGATACTCTATGCAGTTCGACTGAAGAAACTCCAGCTGTACTCGGTTGCATACTGCCTGCTCAGAGGTGATCTCTGCCTGACATACAAGGCCATGTCCAACCCAGAATTGACGGACATGATCCACCTAAAGAAAACCTTATCCCCTCGAGCCACACGCTCTAGAGATCTAAACCTCACCACAACAATAAATTGGACATGCTGGAGGGATAGAGTCCTGTCCCAGAGACTTCCCATGCTTTGGAACAAGATTCCAATCTACATTAGACAGAGCTCCTCGCTAGCACTCTTCCAGAGAAACCTTGACGAGTGGATGAGAAACAGAAAGTTACCCTGGGGATCACTCCAGTGCTTCTGCTGGACAGAGGCACAAGGAACTAATCTAAGGGGGCGGCAAAAGACAGCACATTCTGGCTAGGCTTATAAATGCCTTCGGGCAAATAGCCTAGTACCTACCTATGAACCTATGAACTTCCAAACAAAATTAAATACTTCCCCACTTTAACTCATAAATTCTGGGAAGAGACGTTGGGATAAATTTCAAACCCCTATGTAAAACATTTTTTTCTTCATTACTAATAATGCATTCAGACAAATTAAGAATATATTGAAAACCACTCACATTTATATTTTTAGAAAGTCCCATTTTATTATGTCCATTTTCCCCATTTGTTGGTTCGGGTAATTATATCTGGCACCATGCTGTTGATCCTGCCAACTTCTCTTCTTATTCTCTTGTTGTAACCCAGGTTGGTCATGAAAATTTCTGTTTAGATACCCTGGATTCTGTCCCTTTGGGTGCCATGGGTAGTCTTCCCATTCTTCCCCTTCACCTTCTGCTGATGAGGCTCTACTTTCAGCAGATGTAGAATAATTCATAGATTGTTCAGTTACCTTCTTCCCTTCCAGGAACCTGACATGTTATTTTTGTTTGTTTTGGAAGAAGAAACAAAAGCTTGTTTGTGTTCGTAATCCCGAATGTCTCTCAACAGTTTTTTCTTTTTACAATCAATGAGCTCCTTTTCATAGGTCAATAATTTATCATTGACACGCTGCCAATAGCCTTCAAAGGCTTCCTGAGTGCTCTTACTTGCAATATTTGAATAGACTTGTTTGATTTCAGATTTCAGCTTAGCCCTCTTCAGCATATCTCTCTCCACCAGAATGCTGACCCATTTAGTACTACATCTGTGTGCTGCTGCCAGCCAGCATTCATGAAATGCTATGTCAGCTTCACTGGTCAAATCAAATGGTGTAGAGGGATTATGAAAGGCTGTTAAGCCTCTAGGTCTTATATCTAGTTCTTGATATCTGTTAAGACTCTGTAAGTTGAAAAAATAGGCGTTTCTTTAAAAATCAGTCTCTCTGCTTGTTCTAATAAATCTTGCACTTCAGGTATTACAGAAACATTCATTCTCCTACCCACTTTTGAGAATGGATTCACTTACCATTTTTGCCTGTTCTCATCCCACCTGGAGTATATACCTGTAGCAGATTCTAGATTTAGAGCAGAACCATAATTGCTGTAGGTTAACAAATCCTGACCCTCCCCTTCTCTTGACTGGGAGGAACTAAAAAAAAATGTCCAAAATTATTTGACTGGAATCCATTTCCAGTTCTCTAAACAGTCTTGGTAGTCTCACAAATGTTTACTGGTCATAAATGAAGCACCACCCTGTAGAACAAACCAAACATCACACCAAAAGTTCCAGGCAGATCTCCCAACCATCCCAAATTACTCGGATTTTACCGAGTTTTGGGGTCCCAATAATGGGGTGCCACGATTCCCGAGTGGCACCCCTTCATTTCCGATTTTTCATCTTTTTTTAGACTTTTTCATTTTTCGCGCTTTTGGAGCTGACGTCATCAAGTGCGCGATGATGTCAGCTCCGTCAGCCTGTCGGAATTAAGATCAAGGGACATGCGGGAGCGCGTCTGTTTCAATACTGGGACTGCCGTTTTGGATTTAAGCTCGACTGACTTTTACTGTAAAACTGCAGAGGTTTCCAGGCAGAACAGGAGTTGCTGCACAGCTTTGCTTTAAGGTAACAAATGTGTGTGTGTGTGTGTGTGTGTGTGTGTGTGTGTGTGTGTGTATGCGATCGGAAAGAGAAAGTGAGTGAATGCAGGTTTGAAAGGTGAAGAGTGTGTGTGTGTGTGTGTGTGTGTGTGTGTGTGTGTGTGAGCGATTGGTGAGAGAAAGTGAGTGAATGCAGGTTTGAAAGGTAAAGAGTGTGTGTGTGTGTGTGTGTGTGTGTGTGTGTGTGTGTGTGTGTGTGTGAGCGATCGGAGAGAGAAAGTGAGTAAATGCAGGTTTGAAAGGTGAAGTGTGTGTGTGTGTGTGTGTGTGTGTGTGTGTGTGTGTGTGTGTGTGAGCAATCGGAGAGAGAAAGTGAGTGAATGCAGGTTTGATTGAAACTGTTACTACATCATATCTCCCAAAATAAAATATATATTGTCAGTCAAACATATAATATTACACCACATTACTGCTTCTGTAATACCACAGTCTCATCTAATACCTTCTAAGTTGTATTTATTGCTTAATGCTTCCACACTGGAAATCATCTGCAGTTGAGTGTGTCATTATGTGGTTGGTGCCATGGTGGGGTAGTTTGTGCTTGACTTGAGTGTGAAATGCCATATGTTATAGAAGACACAGTGTTAATGTTATTGTTCTGGTCTGGTGAAAGAGGCTTGTCTGACCTTTACACTTCTATTCAAATATTTCGTTTTTTAATGTTAGTTTACTCTGCAGTCATTTAACTGGTCTCTGAGAGAAGTGGTATTAAGTTCATAGTACATGACGTGACAGTATAATCTACATTTGGAAGCGAAGGATTTGAGGGGGCAGTGTGGTACAAGGAAAAAACTTTGGGACGACCTATAACATCAGCTTCAAATGAAATAAGTTTGTTGTCTGAATTTCCTAATCTTAGAAATCTAATTTGTTGACTTTTGAGTTAACGTCTTGCTTGGAATTTGTTACTAGACTTAACATTTGATTTGCTCAATTGCTTTATAGCTGCATACAATTTTTCATTTGAACTTTTATTTAAAACATCAGACAGACTGGTGTATTTCAGATGTGAATTAGATTGGTAGATTTTATCTATGACATTTAACTGGAATATATCATTTAAAATAAATTCATGAAGAAGAGAGAGGGAAGAGGAAGAAAGTTAGTCTGACCTACAATGATGGCTTCATTTAAGGTTAGTTTGTTTGCTTCCAGATTTGTTGTTCTTATTAAGCTAAATATGTTGAATTTTTGTTCTAATTACTTATGATGACTTTATTGGTGAGCTGCCATCTTAGACTTGCTGAGTTGTTTTATAACTGTTTACAGTCCCTGTTATGCAGTTCAGAACTTTATCTTGATATGTAGTTTTCATGCAACATTTGTAACTAAAGTAGAAGCTTATTATCTGCTATACTTTTTAAGCATCTGCTGATTCGAGCAAATACTTAGAAATTGCTTCTTTTTTTAACTTAATCTTGTGCTCAGCTTTTATTTAACACTTTTCCATCTGTTAGTTTGCTGTTTGGCTTGTGTCCTATAGAAAAATTCACTGAATTTGAAAGGTGAAGAGTGTGTGTTTGTGAGCGATCGGAGAGAGAAAGTGAGTTATGAAAGCTGACAAGATTCTGTGTGTGTGTGCCTGTGTGTGTGTCTGTGTGACCGGAGGGGATATGCTGGAGTACTTGCAAAAGCTGGAAAGCATTGATATGATGGATGATTTACTGGTCACCTGGTACCATGCTGCCAACAAAAAGGCTGAGATGCAAACCGCTCTGGACAGTAAGTTACTATTTTCCTATTTATTTAATTTAACTCCATATTCTGCATGGGAAAATTTAGCAAATTATCAGAGAATAGGAAGTCATGGCACTAGACATTATTTTCAGTCTAGTGCATGGTAGCATTTCTTCTTAAGTTTTTGTGTGTGAGCGAATAGGAGCAATACTATGACATCATTATGATAACAATTATACAGGAGTAAGAGGCATGCATTTAGAGTGCAACATGAATGAGATTTGCAAGGTGTCCCATTAAGAAACTTGTAGTAAAAAAGAAGCATTAGTGCTACTGGTTTCAAAACCTTCTCCAGCTAGAAGAATTTACATGAATGAATCTGTTAGTTTGCCGATTTTGTTTTTCAGTAATAGTCAAGACTAGTTTTAGAGTAGATCCTGTGAGAAAAGCTCCTAGCAGTCAATACTTTGTCATGTAGCAAAAGCTGTAAAACATGTATCCAACATAAATGATTAATAAAACAAGAACAAAGGTATAAATAGCAGTTAAATCATTCATCCTTTCATCTCCTGTACACTGTTATTTGAGGTTTGTGGGCAAACCAGATCCTGCCCTGCCAAGCAATGTGAATAAAGGTGGCTTTTCTACTACTCTTCAAGATCAGACTCTATGAGGAACAATTTAGCTTTGCTCAGCAGTAGTCTTTGAACTCCACAGTTGCTGTTTTCCATAGAAAATACTGCCAGTGTGTTTTTGAGCGTGTGCCAGCAGTGATTCCCTTCTTTTTGGGAGATCTCTCCCTTTTTCATGTTTGTGCATCCTTGAAGTTGGTATATTTAAGTTCAGAGTTGAGTGTGTATGTGTGGGAGTGTGTGTGTGTGTGTGTGTGTGTGTGTGTGTGTGTGTGTGTGTGTGTGTGTGTGTGTGTGTGTGTGTGTGTAGACTTTTATGATGGAAATGTTTTGAATTGGGCAGTTTTGTCATTACTTATTATACAAGGAATATAATATTCTAAGTTTATAAAATTACTATTTGAAATGTGTCCCTAATGGGGCTGTATTCCCCCATTATTGGCTTGTCTAGGTTTTTTGTGCTAAGAGGTTGAGAACTATGGTGACAGTGAGAACTAAATTCACTAAATGATAGCCATTTAAGTTTCAGTCTTCCTATCCTTCAGGAAACAAGTTGCTTATTTGGCATAATGTTATGTTGCTCTGATTGTAGTGCACAGCGTCTGGGTTCAAAACTTGCCAGTGAAATGCATGGTGGTAACACAACATTTTATTTTAGCAACTTTCCAAAATTATACAAGCAATGTTTAAAATGTGTCCCTGGTTTTTGGCCTTTTGCCCCCCCCAAAAAAAAAATTAAATTGAAAATGAGTGCAAGAAGCTGTGCAAAATGCCTATGCCTTACACTAATGTCGTTCTATCAATCTATCTATATCTATCTATCTATATATATATATATATATATATATATATATATATATATATATATTGTGTGTGTGTGTGGAAGTAGACTTTTATGATGGAAATGTTCTGAATTGGGCAGTTTTGTCATTACTGATTCATGCATTTTGTTTTATTGCCTACTGAAAAAATGTTCAAACAATAAATTTAAAATGTGCTCTCTCTGTATAACAAGTTTGCTGTATTATACAAGGAATATACTTTACTAAAGTCAGGAAGGTGTATCCAAGAACACATGTATGTTTCTTGTTTTGTGTGCAAGGGGATAATGATTTGAAAACAGCACAAAGGCAATCTTTATCCACCACTGGCCAGATGCATTTTCTTTGGATGTGGTGTAGATTTCAATGCTATTTTAATGAATGTGAGTTTCAAGAGCAGAAAAGTTTTAATGCCAACTCTATTTTCATTGTGAGACAGTATTGCTTTGTTTAACAGAGATCTATTGGTGTTTGTGCATTGTGCTATAAAGTGTAAAAATAAAATCCAAATCATTGTAGATGTAAAACAGTATGCACACATTGGTGTTTATGGTAAATGGGATGAAATAGCCAGGTAATGGGACACTGGAATGGCTGCAGGGGGGACTTTGGCACCATATTTTGGTAGTCTGTTCTTCAGTTTGCATTTGAAAGTTGGTATCCCACAATTCCAGTGGAGTGGGCGGGGTTACATAATTATGTATGCAAATTTTATGTTAAACAGTGTACAGATTTATACCTATTTTTCCTGGGCCTTGTCCAGATTTTTGATGTTTCCAGGTTAAGAGGTATGGTTCCAGGCCAGATTAATTCTCTCAGTTTAGTACACAGACTGATTTATTAAAATAAAAACAATAACTTCTGCAGTAAAAGTTAACATTAAAATGTCAAACTCTTATACCATTAAGAGCAAGTAACACTTCTCTGGCACCACGGCTTTCAGAAAAGCCTTTTCAGAGTATATCTTTCTATTGGTAAACATACACTTAAATACATGCATTTGATCAATTAAATAATCATCCAATTAAGAATTCACTGAAAAAGCCAACTAAAAAAGTTAACTTTTAATATTCTTTTTAACCTTCTTATATAAAATGCTTCTAAAAAACTCCCTATTCAAACCTCTTGGAAACATTGTATCATATTTTAAAATAAATATTGCTTCCTTCATTCTAAAATGTTCCTTAATTTTTTCATTAGTAGTAAACCTAGTATTTATTCATTCCAAAACAGTTGCCTGTACCCCCTGAGGGTCTCCATTATGGTGTTCCTTAAAGTGCATAGCTACAGGACTCTGAAATCTCTGCTTCTTGATGTCCCTTATGTGATCTTTTAATCTCGCAGCAAAACTTCTTGTGCTATGTCCAATATAAAATAATCCACAAGGACATTTTATATATATATAATTTTTTCACTATTGCAAGTGAAGCTGCCTCTTCTATCAAATGTTTTTCCACTAATGCTTTCAAAACGATCAACTATGTGTTTGCATACTGTGCAATTGTCACATGGAACAGTTCCATATCTCACTACATTGTTTTCTATATTCTTTGGTCTCTCAAAATTTCCATGTACTAACATGTCCTTAAGACTCCTGCCTCTTTTATATAAAAAACAATGCTTAACATTTTTAGTCAGGATTTTTCTTTCTGTATATAGGACCAGTAATACCTAAGTATTTTCTCTAAAATGTTAGAAAAATGAGTATACTTGGACACAGAATGTAACTCACTTTCTTTTTCTGTATTATTATGTTTTGTGCTTTATTCACTTTTTTGTTCATTACTTTATTATACCCAAACCATACTTTCTCTGGCTCATAGCCCCTTTCTATGAACACATTAGTTGTATTTTGAACTTCCTTCTCACATTCTTTTCTGTCACTGCACAAACATTTAACCCTGACCATTTCCCCATAAGGAATGGAAGAAATAGTGTGGGGTGGTGACAACTAGTTCCATGCAACATAAAGCTTGGTTGTCCCATTTTTCTAAATATTTCAGTTTTATGTTTATCATCTTCTTGCCCTTCTATTGTAGTATCCAGATAATTTACTGTCTTTTCCTTTTTGTAACCCATCATATTTGATCTCAGACGTGTTCACTTGCAGTTCTTGAACAAACTTCTCCACCTCTCCATAGCCCCCCTTGCAAGCAAAAATCAAATCATCAATGTATCTATAAAAATGAACAACATGTTTTCCAAAAAAGTCATTCCTGTACACATATAGATTTTTATAGATACCCATAAATAAATTAGCATATATGGGGACAAAAGCTGCCCCCATAGCTGTCCCACACTTCTAATGATACAGAGAGCCATCAAATTCAAATATATTATTTTCCAAACAGAACAATGTCAGTTCTATAATATACTGTGTACTGGGGCTCCCCCCATAAAAAAAATCTATAGCTTCTATGCCATTGTTATGTTTTATACTAGTGTATAGGCTGACTACATCTATCACTATAAAAACATGTTCTTCTGCCATACTGTTTTCTTTACTTTAGCCAGAAAATCAAAACTGTATATGAAGGTAATTGTATCACCTTTTTTAACAAAAATTGATGCAGAAAGCATCCCAAATTATGGGTAACATAATTGCAGGCAGATACAATGGGATGACCTGGAGGGTTAACCTTGCTTTTATGTATTTTAGTCACACAAAAAAGCTTTCCCAGCTCACTGTTTTTATTTAAAAATGTATTTTTAGCATCTTCATGACTAAAATAATTTAGTCTATCCCCTTGTATTAATTCTTCATAGTTCTTAACCATCTCCTGATAAGGTAAGAAACCTATGTTGTCATAGATTTTGTCATTGTCTACATGCTGTAAACACATATTTACATATTGTGTGTAATGCATTATACTAGTTGCCCCCCCCTCCCCCTTATCTGCAGGTTTAAATATGAGTTCCTTTCTTTCCCTTAGATTTTTTTTTAAAGTGACCCATTCTTTTTGTGTCATATTATATTGAATTTCCTTTCTAAAAATCATATTGCACTCTTGTTCTATCACATAATTTAACATATGATGAAACATTTCAATTTTATCACACTTGAAAGGAGGCATAAATTTGCTTTTATAGGAAATACCACTAGTATCAGTATTAGCATAATTGTAAAAACACATTAGTTAAGAATTGATACAAGTTATATGACAATTACTTAATATTTATAGAATTTTTAGACAGTTTGCAGAGTCTAAAACTAATAGGAATTGCAATATGAAGTGAGGGAAAAAGAGGCTTATGGTATTTTTTAGAGAGAATGTCATTAGAGAATTTGATAGACATAAGGAAGCAAGCAAAAGGAGAATAAGGAGGTGCAAGGAGTGAAAAGGTACTTGTTCAGATTTAGGGGTATAGCTTATCCTGGTTTTGAAAATGAAATGTGCCATAAATACTCAAAGTTGATGCTGCACAGCCAAAATCAAACTCGATAAAGATAGACAAAACTATTTATTATAAATTGTTTTTCATTTCACTTAGTAGTGGGACTTCTTCAGATAAAATAATTGTTACAAACATTTAAATACATCATTACTTCCTGTCATACACCAATCAGGAATACCTTCCACTTAACCTTGTTACACTTAACCCTCTCATCCTTTATAATACCTAACTCAAAGCCTGCCACTACTTTAACTTGTGCTGCAATTATAAGTAATGGTACAATCCCCCATTACTTTTATTTAAAAATTATTAAAGCACCACTTTAGGTTGTACTCTGTGGTAAGCAATGATATAACTCCCATTTCTTTTTATATTTAAAAGTTGTTTTCAGGAAAGGACAAAAGTGTGTACAGTTCAAAAGTTTTTTTATATAAAAAATAATAATAGAAGTTATAAAACAAATAATGACAGATTTAACCCAAGCCTATTTATTTGGCTCTGTTTACACCACATCACCTCAACAAGCTTTTCAACTTTAGTATGCATAAAAATAAACCCATTTCATTAAGACCTAGGAAGTGGCAGGCATTATTTGTCTTATAACTTTTATTATTATTTTTTATATAAAAAAACTTATGAAGCGATAATACCTTTACTTCCACTAGTAGTAATGCCTTGACCAGCCATGGAACCCCACAGGATGTAAAGAATACTATGGTGGCTTTACAAAATCAACAAATACTGATCCATGAGTGTGTGAGTGTGAAAGGAGATCCTCTGGGCTTATAGGGGCTGAAAACATCAGCGCCTGGCTGAACAAACCATTGGAAATACTAAGCCAAGCAGACGCTTTCTCACCAAGAGCAACTGGCTGGAGGGCCAACAACATTTCATCAAGTCTGAAGGACTTGGACTAAAAACTGGTTAAATACCAAAAATTACAGTTGGAGGTAACATACTTCTGTGAGTGTATCAGGGAAGGAATAGTCCTAAAAGTGTTAAGGAGTTAGCAATACCCTATGGGACTGGAAGAAGGAACAAGTTTTTACCGCAATTGGATTCAAATGTTCAACCAGCATGGGACAGAACTGTTAGAACTGATGTGTAAGCACTTCCAGGTAGCAGTGGACAAATTGATGAGAGAAACAGTAGAGCTGGACAACACTATAAAAGCACACATCGATTTCCAGTGCTACCATTTGGATTATGAGAGAACATTTACCAGTATCAGTACTAAACTCAAAGCAACCAAAATTAAAAAAAACTAAACAGGGATAAGGCTGATTACAGGAACGGCAGACCATACCCAATACAGCCCTCTTCACAAACCTAGAACACTATAGGACAACACTGTTCAATGGGCAGCTCTAATGAGGGCATACAAGAAGAGGGAACGCCCATATTGTCAAGTGACATAAATGCAACTCAGCAAATGGCAGAACCAGTTCATAGGAATGAAAGGCTTCAGAATTTAAGGAAAAATAATTTGTCTACAAACCCACAGGTAGAAAACATTAGAAGTGACCCACGAGTCCATGTGAATTCAAATTTTCAGGTCATAGGGCACAACCACAACTTGTGACCAAGGTGCTGGTATCAGAACACCAACAAATGCAGGAAGAACAGGCAGAGGAGGTAAATAAACTTTTTGAACCAATAAGAAATGCCTGTAACTTAATTACAAACAAAGATACAGACTTTAGAATCTATAAATTTTCTGATATGGCAATTGACTGTGATTTAGTTGAACTATTGCCAAAAGGGTATACTTTTGTACCTTCTTACAATGCAGATGTAGCTAGAACACTTGTGGACTTTAAACTTTTCTTGAGAAAACTTAACCTTACTGTGTTATTGGGTGAAGATTTTCATGGAGAAAAAATATACCATTTTCCTAGTACTTTTAACCCTCTACTTCACCCAGCACTAGAATTGTTTGAATAAATATGCAAATTAGATTTACGTAGATGTATGACTGACAGCTATAGCACTAAGCATTATGATTTTAACATTAATAAAAATGGAAAGGAAAGCATTGAACGAACTAACTATGCTACCTGTTAGGATTATGAAGCCAAACAAGGGAGAGGGGGGCTGATAATGATAAATAAGGAGGACTACACTGAAAGGATGTTTAGACACCTCAATAGTAATACATTTACATAGATTTCCAAAAACAAACTCCATAGGGCATTTTCAAATATCAAAATGCACCTTAATGAGATATACATGGAAGCAAGAATTGATGTGAAATTATTTAATTATTTAACACCTCCAGCCTCACGAATTCTGACCTTGTTTGGAATTCCAAAAATCCACAAGTCACTAGAGGATCCCCAATGAGACCTTTAGTGGATGTAAAGAACAGTATAATGTACGTTAGAGCAAAAGTAGTGGATAGTATACTGAAAAATATGTAACCCATGAACAACAAATTTGTAAAGACTCATGGTCACTTTTGAGGAATATCAACAGTTTAGAATTTAACATTGAGTCTGATTTTTTGACCATAGACATCAAAAATGTATACTCTTCCATTCCCCATATGGAAGGGATAGAATGTATTAGTTATATAATGAGAGCAAAGGGTACACCAGTAGAATGAAGTAAGGTTGATAGAAGAAATTTTAGAATTGATCTTGGGAAATAACTTTATACTGTTTGAGAAGAAATACTTTCTCCAGCAGATTGGCATTGCAATGGGTTCACCTTGTGGAGCGAACTTTGCCAATCTAGTGGTGGTGTATTGGGAGGACAAATACATCAAAAAGAAAGAACACATCGTAAGTAAAATTTATTTTTACACAAGATTCCTGGATGATATTTTTATGATTATCAAAGGAGGTGAGAACATAGCCAGGGACCTTGTTAGCTATTTTAATGGCACTACTAACTTTTTAGACTTAACTATCAAGCCGAAAGCATTACCTACTTAGATGTAGAATTAAGGAAGGATTTGGTGAATAGAACTTACATAGCAAAAATACGTAGAAAAGAAATGTGCTCAAATGCCCTATTACCTTATTCTAGTTGCCACCCCTTACACCAGAAACGGTCCATGGTCAAGGGCCAACTGGTCAGAGCAACAAGAATGATTACAAAAGAAGAAGATTTTTTAATAGAATGTGATGTGCTCAGGTTTATGTTCCTTACGAGAGGTTACCCTGACACTTTGAGAAAAAACTAACAGATGAGGTTCAGGTTAAATGGAAAAGAGGTATTTACCAACCAATCCTTAACCAACTAAGTAGAGATAACAATCAGGAAAGTATAGAGGCACAGAGTAATTTAAATGTGGACCACCAGATTTTCATTTCATATAGCTTCATTCACCATTTAGTGTGAAATCGAATGATATTAGGAACATCATATACAAAAATTGGGAACTAATAACAAATGAAACTTCTTTAAGGCAGTAATTAAAACACAATCCACATGTGATTTTTCGTAGAGGCCCAAATTTGAAAACCTTACTTGAAAGAGGGGCACAATGGCATTTAATAAACGTGGGATGTGGCGATGTGGAATGTGTAATTATTGCAAATATATGGAAATTGGTCAAAATATGCCATAAGGGAGAAGGAATACATTATCAGACAGAAAACTGACTGCCAATCTAGAATGGTAGTATACATGGCCCAGTGCCAGCATTGGCCAGTATACTATATAGGAAAAACAGACAGGAAACTTAGAGAGCGTATTTATGAACACCTTTATAGTATATCAAGGAAAAAAACAAGAAAATGGGTTGGCAAGGCATATTATGGAACATGAGGATGATAAGTTTAAATTTTGGGCCATAGACCAGGTAGTACAGAGTGACTGAGGGGGGGGGGTAATTCTCCCTGATTTTAGAGAGGTTAGAACATTTATGGCAGCTTTGGACTAACACCTGCCACTTCCCAGGTCTTAATGAAATGAGTTCAATGTTATGCATACTAAAGCTGAAAAGCTTGTTGAGGTGATGTGATATAAACAGAACCAAAGAAATAGGCTTGGGTTAAATTTGTCATTATTTGTTTTATAACTTTTATTATTATTTTTTATATAAAAAAACTTTTGAACTGTACACACTTTTGGCATTTTCTTAAAACAACTTTTAATTTATAAAAATAAATGGGGGTTATATCACTGCTTATCACAGAGTACAATCTAAAGTGGTGTTTTAATAATTTTTAAATAAAAGTAATGGGGGATTGTACCATTGCTTATAATTGCAGCACAAGTTAAAGTAGTGGCAGGCTTTGAGTTAGGTATTGTAAAGGATGAGAGGGTTAAGTGTAACTAGGTTAAGGGGAAGGTATTCCTGATTGGTGTATGACAGGAAGTAAGGATGTATTTAAATGTTTGTTTGTGACAATGATGTTATCTGAAGAAGTCCCACTACTAAGTGAAACAAAAAGCACTTTATAATAAATAGTTTTGTCTACCTTTATTGAGTTTGATTTTGGCTCTGCAGCAGCAACTTTGAGTATTTATCCTGGTTTTGAGCAAGAACAAAGCCAAAATTTAGCTAGGAAGTCTTTCAGAGTGATTTTGAAAAATGGGAGGGAGGTGTATTGACCTGATAGATACAGATAAGGAGTTCCAGACCTTAGCAGCCTTGTATAAGTACAGACAATGCCCAGCAGATTAGCTAGGATTGTAGACAGACAGTAGTTTTTGGTCACTGGATCACAATGATCAACTGGGAACATAGTTGTGTAGAATGTTTTTAAGTGGTGGACAGTCAGATGGATGCTGGATAATTTTATAGGTGGTAAGAAGCCCTGTATATGTTAGCTGATGAGTCATTTCTAGCCAATTTAGGCTTTTTAGTGCTATACAGTGGTGTGTATGGAAAGGGGTATTTGCTGCAGATTTACGTTTGTTGTAGCATTGTTCAAGTTTTAATGCTTGTGAAGCCTGCAGGTTAGTAAGGATAACAGCACCATAAAGAAGTGTGGGGAGGAGATAAGTAGTGGTAAGTGTAGTTTAGTTGTGTCAGTGAGAAAGTTTTTGGCTCTATAAAGCATCCCTAATTTTTGGCGAGTGGAGTTATTGGGAGGACAAATACATCAAAAAGAAAGAACACATCGTAAGTAAAATTTATTTTTACACAAGATTCCTGGATGATATTTTTATGATTATCAAAGGAGGTGAGAACATAGCCAGGGACCTTGTTAGCTATTTTAATGGCACTACTAACTTTTTAGACTTAACTATCAAGCCGAAAGCATTACCTACTTAGATGTAGAATTAAGGAAGGATTTGGTGAATAGAACTTACATAGCAAAAATACGTAGAAAAGAAATGTGCTCAAATGCCCTATTACCTTATTCTAGTTGCCACCACTTACACCAGAAACGGTCCATGGTCAAGGGCCAACTGGTCAGAGCAACAAGAATGATTACAAAAGAAGAAGATTTTTTAATAGAATGTGATGTGCTCAGGTTTATGTTCCTTACGAGAGGTTACCCTGACACTTTGAGAAAAAACTAACAGATGAGGTTCAGGTTAAATGGAAAAGAGGTATTTACCAACCAATCCTTAACCAACTAAGTAGAGATAACAATCAGGAAAGTATAGAGGCACAGAGTAATTTAAATGTGGACCACCAGATTTTCATTTCATATAGCTTCATTCACCATTTAGTGTGAAATCGAATGATATTAGGAACATCATATACAAAAATTGGGAACTAATAACAAATGAAACTTCTTTAAGGCAGTAATTAAAACACAATCCACATGTGATTTTTCGTAGAGGCCCAAATTTGAAAACCTTACTTGAAAGAGGGGCACAATGGCATTTAATAAACGTGGGATGTGGCGATGTGGAATGTGTAATTATTGCAAATATATGGAAATTGGTCAAAATATGCCATAAGGGAGAAGGAATACATTATGAGACAGAAAACTGACTGCCAATCTAGAATGGTAGTATACATGGCCCAGTGCCAGCATTGGCCAGTATACTATATAGGAAAAACAGACAGGAAACTTAGAGAGCGTATTTATGAACACCTTTATAGTATATCAAGGAAAAAAACAAGAAAATGGGTTGGCAAGGCATATTATGGAACATGAGGATGATGAGTTTAAATTTTGGGCCATAGACCAGGTAGTACAGAGTGACTGAGGGGGGGGGGGGTAATTCTCCCTGATTTTAGAGAGGTTAGAACATTTATGGCAGCTTTGGACTAACACCTGCCACTTCCCAGGTCTTAATGAAATGAGTTCAATGTTATGCATACTAAAGCTGAAAAGCTTGTTGAGGTGATGTGATATAAACAGAACCAAAGAAATAGGCTTGGGTTAAATTTGTCATTATTTGTTTTATAACTTTTATTATTATTTTTTATATAAAAAAACTTTTGAACTGTACACACTTTTGGCATTTTCTTAAAACAACTTTTAATTTATAAAAATAAATGGGGGTTATATCACTGCTTATCACAGAGTACAATCTAAAGTGGTGTTTTAATAATTTTTAAATAAAAGTAATGGGGGATTGTACCATTGCTTATAATTGCAGCACAAGTTAAAGTAGTGGCAGGCTTTGAGTTAGGTATTGTAAAGGATGAGAGGGTTAAGTGTAACTAGGTTAAGGGGAAGGTATTCCTGATTGGTGTATGACAGGAAGTAAGGATGTATTTAAATGTTTGTTTGTGACAATGATGTTATCTGAAGAAGTCCCACTACTAAGTGAAACAAAAAGCACTTTATAATAAATAGTTTTGTCTACCTTTATTGAGTTTGATTTTGGCTCTGCAGCAGCAACTTTGAGTATTTATCCTGGTTTTGAGCAAGAACAAAGCCAAAATTTAGCTAGGAAGTCTTTCAGAGTGATTTTGAAAAATGGGAGGGAGGTGTATTGACCTGATAGATACAGATAAGGAGTTCCAGACCTTAGCAGCCTTGTATAAGTACAGACAATGCCCAGCAGATTAGCTAGGATTGTAGACAGACAGTAGTTTTTGGTCACTGGATCACAATGATCAACTGGGAACATAGTTGTGTAGAATGTTTTTAAGTGGTGGACAGTCAGATGGATGCTGGATAATTTTATAGGTGGTAAGAAGCCCTGTATATGTTAGCTGATGAGTCATTTCTAGCCAATTTAGGCTTTTTAGTGCTATACAGTGGTGTGTATGGAAAGGGGTATTTGCTGCAGATTTACGTTTGTTGTAGCATTGTTCAAGTTTTAATGCTTGTGAAGCCTGCAGGTTAGTAAGGATAACAGCACCATAAAGAAGTGTGGGGAGGAGATAAGTAGTGGTAAGTGTAGTTTAGTTGTGTCAGTGAGAAAGTTTTTGGCTCTATAAAGCATCCCTAATTTTTGGCGAGTTTTTGTTATGTAATTTTGTGTATGCAGGTCAAATGTAAGCTCATCATCTACTATCACCCCTAATAAATTGCTGTGAGAAGTGAGTTCAATGGTTATATTATCAAGAGAGAGGACCTTAAATTTTGTTTTTTCATGAGAAAGGGATTTGGGGAAAAAAGTAGTAGCTTGGTCTTTTCTGGGATGAGCATGAGTTGTGAGTTATAAAGTCATGTTTCAGTGGCTGTTAAAGCTTCCTGAGTAATTTTTTGGAGGTGTACCATGTCAGATGTACAAATGAGAGTGGCATCATCTGCGTATTGTATTAGGGTGACCTGTTGTGTGTATGTATATGAGGGTGCTGGTGAAAATGCTAAAGAGGAGGGGAACCAGGATAGCACCATATGGTACACCAGTGGTGATTGGGAGGTAAGAAGAGAGTTTGGAGAGCCATTTTACTGACTGATACCTATTGGACAAGTAGGTTTTGAACCACGGAAGGGTGGACTGAGAGAGACTAAAATGCTATACAAATGTTCCTACATGTCCCCCAGAATATATTGCTGCTATCCCTGTCTACATCTGTCTCTGTCACTCTCTGTTCACCCCTTCTGCTTCAGTATGTTGTCACTTTGCTTCAATTATGTTATTTTAATGTTGCTTAGTAGTGATTTTTTTGTGGTGTGATGAGCCAATGTTCACATGTGTAGAAATGTTTTTGAATAATTTCATGAGTTCTAAGCAATCCATTAGCTAATTGTTACTGATTGTTTTAATACAATAATTTATGTGTACCTATTGGCTACATATTACTATGAGCCACCATTATGCTTCTTCTTTTATAATCTACTTTGTCTCTGCCTCCCTCTCACCCTATGGATATATCTTCTTCCTTCTGTATCATTAATTTTCCACCTTTGCATTTGTGAAATGTCTAGTACCAGGCAACAATTGTGACTAAGGCAAAATAAAAGAACACAGCTTATGGCAATATCTTGAGATTTTATTGCCTTCGTCCACATTACTCTGTCACACTTTCTGCCACTATGCTAAGCTATGTTAAGTCAGTTTAATGTACTTTTCAGCAAGCTGAAAAGTTGGAAGTACAGGTTATAGTTGTCAATAGGGTAATGAAGATGAGTGCATACATTCATGTTTACCTATGAGAATTATGACTTCCAACATGGCATGCTTACATAACACTCAGGTAAATGTTTGAATACCAATGGGTGAAAAAATATTTCAGCATGTGTTTTCGGACTCCTGTGGATATAAATGCTGGATACTACTTTATTTAATACATCATTATCCTGTGCTATGTAACACAGAGCAACATAGACTACTGCTAATTCCTATTCCAAGTTAAAAATTTCAAGATAATGCATGCGCTAACACTTTGCCAACAGCACAAATCACCTTGGCAATCCTGTGCTTAAAGAGTAAAAAAAAATAAGTAAATAAAAAAGAGAATCAATTAATTCTTCATTTAGGGTGCACGACATTTGTATGTCTCTATTACTTTTGTCAACGGGTGATCCTGATTTCTGAATGATGTTGACTCAGTTAATTCAGCTGTTTAATGAATGTCTGCTATACAGTGTTTACAATTGCGGCTGTGTTACATGTTGGGTTAACTTATTCTCACATAATCTGTCACTGTTATTCTGCCGTGCTCTGGCCTATGTATGACTTACATGTTTGTTTTGTCAATGCATACAGTGCAAGTATGAGGCAATACAAGTGTAAAATCATCCTGACATGAAATCGCAAGAATATTTGATAGATAATCCAGTGGTGTACAACAATGAATGTCTATATCATCCCATAGTGTAAAATATGTCAATGTCCCTCACAGTAATGCGGTGTATATGAAGGTCATTATCTAAATGTTAGCAGAGAATTATATAATTACATGTGACAATCATATTTATATCACACTGATTTGTCTGCACATATGCATTTATTGCGCAACCTGTGATGCCTACTAACCTGTGTTCCAAACAGTGGATTAAAAAAAAATGTCAAATGTCCTATTTCACATTGTTAATGTCAGACTTTTCCTGTGGTGCCTGCAAGAAATGTAGTGGTGTCTAGATTTTGTAACTAGATAGGTAGGAAGTTTAGTGCTCAGCACTGAAGACTTGTGTGAAACTGTGTGTAATACTTGATGCTGTATGCATTTCCCCTGAGAGGAATACATTTAACTGTTCACACTGCTCATTATCCTATTTTTGTCCCTCAAAATTTTTTATTTTTCAAATACAGTTGAATAAATTCCATAGTATTTGTGTATAACATCTTAATAACTATGTACACTATTTACAGCAGCCGGACACTATAACAGATCTCAATATATACAATTACTTTATAGGTATAACAATCCAGTTATCACAGTGTATCTATTCAGTTATTGTAAAGCGTCAATCAATGATAAGACTTTTTTCCATGGATTGTTAATAAATAGCTTAGGATGAAGCCTTAATTCTTTAATTTTAATTTCTAACAATGCTGTGGTCTTCAGTAGGCTGTAGAAGTCTTCCAAAGTCAGTATTGTGTTTGTATTCCATCTTCTTGTTATACACTCAATCTCACTTCACTAAATTATCCCTCTACCTCCTCATCATCTCACTCTCACAACATAACCCATCCTCATAGCACAGACACACCCTTACTGAAACATCTAACTATCTACTCCATTAATATACAAAGCCTAACCAACAAAATTACTGAACTTCATTCCTGGATAGCCCAAACTACCCCTCACATTCTTTCTTTATCTGAAACACGGCTCAAAACCTCATATCAGTAATAAAGAAATGCTCCCACCCAGCTATAACATGTATTGCCTTGATAGAAGCACAAAGAAGGGAGGTGGAGTAGCCATCCTCTACAAAGATGGCATAAATCTCTCACCTGTCACCATCCCTATCCCTGGCTTCCACCATGCTGAACGTATCATCCTAAACTGCCATCTTAACCCACACAAGAAATTTGCTATTGCTGCCATCTACATCCCCCCAGGAAACAATATACCCATCCTAGAAAACATCCTATCCTGGTTTACCTGTAATATACACTATGAAACCCTAATTCTAGGGGATGTCAATATTGACTGTTCCAAACTTACAGCTGACTCACCCCAACTCAGTATCAACCTCCATGACTTCCATCAATTGATAAAATCCCCCACCCGCTTCTCTAGACATTTATCCTCCAGCTCAACCATTGACTGGATTCTAACTCTCCTTTCCACTACCAAAACCTCACTACCTAACCTCTAAGTGACCATCTCCCCACTTACATCCTTAGGCACTCTACCCACTCACACAAGGCCCACCACTACAGAGATTGTCGTAAACTATCTAAATTTAATACCTCCCTATTCAACTCCATACTGTCTAACTTTGACTGGTCCATCCTTAGACTTCTCCCACTTGATGACACAGTCAACACATTCAGCAACATTTTTCTACACACCCTTAACTCCCTTGGTCCCTCCAGCAAAATTAGAATCAAATCAAGTTATGCTCCCTGGCTCTCTAAAGATACTATATCCCTAATGCATAAAAGAGACAGCACCTGGAAAGCCTGGCATAAAACAAAGGAACCTTCCCTATTTCAAAAATATAGAGAATTGCGGAATCTAGTCAAGAAACTAACTAATAAGGACAAAAAGTCCTACTATAGCTTTGCTCAACTAGACAACAAATCCAACCCCTGTAAATTCTGGGCTACCCTCAACAATATCCTTTCTCCTGGTTGCCCTTCAAATCCCTCTCCTTACCCAAACAAATTACCACAAGAAACCGCTACTCCCCTTAACAAGCACTTTATTGAAACAGTCCAGAGCCTCACTCACACCGACCCAAACGCAACTACTCCACCAGCCCCACCTGACCATCTTAATAAAAAACTCTTCTCCTTTCAACTGGTCTCCACGTCCTACATTAAATTACTTCTTTTGAAATTTAAACCCTGCTTACCCTCCTCAGATAATCTCCCTCCATCTTTCCTCAAACTTGCTGCTGACTCTATAGCCTATCCTGTATCAATTCTTATCAATAGATCCATCCAAGAAGCTACAGTTCCATAAATATGGAAATCTTTCTACACTATCCCCCTCTACAAAGGTGGTAATTATACTGACCCATCTAACTGTCATCCTATTGCCATCCTATCACCCCTCTCTAAGATACTAGAAAAATGTATTTACTCACAACTTCTGAAATACCTCCTCCAGCAAAACCTTCTCACTCCCACACAACATGGTTTCTGCCCTAACCATACTACATCTACTGCCCTTCTATCTTTCACACACACCTTAGCAGAGGCTCGTGACAACAATCTACTCATATCCTGTCTCTTCCTTTACCTTTCCAAAGCCTTTGAAATAGTATCTCACTCCATCCTCTTAACCAAACTTGCAAATCTTATTCTATCTGCTACATCCCTTACTTGGTTCTCTAGCTACCTCTCTTGTAGACAACAATCTGTCAGATCGCTATCTTCCTACTCTCCCTATATTACAGTCCCTACTGGAGTCCCTCAGGGGTCCATATTGGGTCCCCTACTATTTAATGTTTTCACAAATGAGCTTTACACATCTTGCAAAAACTCTTCCCTCATCCAGTATGCAGATGACTCAACACTCATCTCCATCTCAAACAACATCTCAGAACTACTTTGCCTCACTCAACAAACCTTTCTTACCACTGAAAAATGGTTATCAGATAATCAACTCATCCTCAACCCCAAAAAGACCAAGCTCTTGCTTTTTCTCCCCCACTCTCTTTCCCACCATAAATCCACTTTTACTATCACTTCCTCCAACAACACAATCATTCGTCCTGAACCGCAAACTAAACTCTTAGGTGTCATAATAGACGATGATCTCAGATTTAAACTATACCTTCTCCAATGTATAAAAAAAAAACCCAGAAACTAGGATTGCTGTATCGTAATAAAAAATGTCTAACTCCAAATGCTAGACTCACCCTAGCTCAGGCATTCCTCCTAACCTCACTTCTCTATGCTGCCCCAGTACTAACCTTTATCCAGCACACTACCTTGACTAAATTCCAACAAACATATCATAAATTTGCTATATTCATTACCAACTTTCACTACACCTCACATCACTGCCTTGCCCTAAACTCCGTGCAATGGCTTGAATTCCCACAGCTGCTGTTAACATCACAATTCCAAACTGTACACTCTATACTATATAAACCATCTTCCTGTCCAGCTCTCTCTACCCTCGTATCCACCTACTCCCCATCTCAGTCCCTGTGCAGTTCAAACCAGCAACTACTAGCAGTCCATCCACCAAAGAAAAATGTGAGCAAATTACTATACAAATGCTCAGTTGCCCAGTCCTGGAACAAACTACCCATAGACCTACATGCCATTATACACCCATCTCACTTTAAAAGGAACTTAAACAGCATCTGCTCAATTCCAGAACTTGTCCCTGCCATAACCTCTCCTAACGCCCACTTTCAAAGTTCTTAACTCCCACCCATTCTGCCTAGACTGCTAAAAATAGCCTACCAAATCTCTCAAGTATAAACAAATACACTTTCTAATCACATGGTATTATTCATCTCTAAATATTTTTACATATACATGGTCTCATGCTGGTATATTATCCTACTCTTAATCCCGTCTCTACTCTTCCTATTTTATATATATATATATATATATATATATATATATATATATATATATATATATATCTTACCCCTCTTCTCTTTTTGGCTTTATCTTTAGATATGGCTAACAGATTTCTAGATGTAGCTGGACCTTGTTTTACCGTTACTCATACTGTAGACTAAATGGGAATTTTTTTTCTGCAAAATGTTAAATGAATGTAACCAACTGTAAATTGTTTTTCTCTGTAAAACGTACACTGAATGTAAGTAAATTTATCTTGTTTTCTCTGTTAACATGCATATTAAATATAACTGGAGCTTTTCACTTTAGGTCTCTTCTGAAAATGGGTTTCTAACCCAGCTGGACTAACCCGTTTAACAAATGTCAATAAATAAATAAAATAAATAATACACTCATTATCCTAATTTTGGATGAAGCATTCTCTAGAAAACATACTGATGAAGCCATATTGGCAAAAGTCCACTCTTTACTCTTAAGAGTTAGACTTCTTCTGTGACACCTGTCACTAATACAGTGGTCTCTAGATTGTGTAACTAGATAGGTAAGGGATTTGATGCCCAGTATGGACCTTTTGTATGAAACTGTATGTAACAGTTGGTACTGTAAGCATTTCCCTTGAGAATGATACATTTAACTGCTGACACAGCTGCCTTATCCCAATTTTTACCAAAACATCCTCTGTGAAACACACCAGTGAGGTCCTCCTGACAAAAGTACTCTGTCTACCCTTAAGAGTCAGATTTCTCCTGTGGTACTTTCAAATGATACAATAATTTCTATATTGTGGAACTAGATAGGTAGGAGGTTCAGTGCTTAATGTGGGAAATGTATGTATGTAGATATTGATCCCTCTTATAAAAAGCTATAATAATTTGTCACATAGCAATACTTTTATTCAGAGTAACTGACGTGATTACATTTGCCTTTCATAACATGTGTAGGAAGTGTTATCCTCTGGCACAAGGGATTGAGATGACATGCTATATGTTGTTGGCTTTGTACAATGATTACAGGCACACATATACCTTGCATCAATAACATGATATAATGCCTTCACATTGCAATATATCTCACAATTATAGTGGGACTTCTATAGTGGTGCATTCATCATATAAGATATCATGTATTTCATTTATTTATTTAACATTTGTTTACCTGGAAAGTCTGACTAGGACAGAGCCCATTTTCAGTGTAAGCCCAGGGAGAAATTATCCAGATGCATGTCTTTGGAATGTGACAGGAAACGGGAGCATACAGAGGAAGCCCACATGAATGCAGGAGGACATGCAGACTCCACACAAAAGGCACCCCAGCCAAGAATCAAACAGACAAACCTCTTGCTGTGAGGCAACAACACTAACCACTGCACCACTGTGCCACCCATTGCCAAATGCTCATATGTTCAACATCTACACTCAGAGACTGTTAGCATTGTTGGGACTTATACTGTAATGCATGCATGGCACTGCCACAATTATGATGTGCCCATTTACAGTATGGTAGGCCTCCACCACGCCTTATATCTCAGAGATTGTTTACTACACATACATCTGATGTAAGAAGTAAGCATAGGTGGAGAGTCACAATAGTGTTAAGACTTCCACTTTGGTGCTTGTGGTTGATACATGTCATTAGTCAGTAGAGTCTCGTAACTTGCTGTTCCATTCCTGAAAGGGGCAACATTATATGAATATACTGATGTTACATAAACACTGTTGTATCTACTTATTGTTATCAATATATTTATGTTGGAAAATGATATATCATCACAAGCTGTAATTACATGACATCAGTGGATATTATGCTGTGAGTGCTCTTGTGGCACATACATTGGGTACTGGTTTGTATAGTGCACCTATACAGATATATTGTGGTTCAGTTCTGGAACAGCGTGCACAATACACAATGAAAACAGCTTCTTGTCAAAGAAGCATTGATATTGTACTTCTCATTTTTGTATAGACAGTAACATGTAACTCCTTTCCAGTATTCTGACTAAATCCAATTGCTTACATTACATTTATAACTCCTGTCTTACTGCACACATTTAATTCCATTATTTGTGAGAGCCTCATTTGCCATCTGATGTGGCATATACATTCAATACAGAGGTCTGGAGAGAGCTTTGTGTAAAAGGCATGGGTTTGAATCTGCTAACTTCTGTCTGTCAGACAACAGTGGCTAAGACCACCTTTTTCAGGCCTTATCCTACAAGATAGGTCATCCATACATGCTGTAAGTCCTTCAAAAGTGTTCTTCATGATATGACTGATATGCATATTTCTGCAGTGGCCATGATTATGCATCTCATTATTATCTGTCCTGACATGTGTTCAAAAATTACATGATGTGAATGTTTCTTATGTCATTCATTGCTCACATGCATTACCTATTCACAAGATAATTATGCTCTGTATTGCATGTGATCATCTGGGTATGTCTTGATTCCTGAAAGTCTTTTCATCACATTATACAGCTTAATAGCAAGTGAAGGAGTCCATATATGTTTCTTCCTGTACTGCATGTGACCAGACCATCAGAAACTGTGACTGGTCCTCTGTTACAACACTTTCTATTGTGTTGCTGCTGTTCAATTTCTATTATGTTATTGTTCCCTGCAACCCCATGTGACATTGCCCCGTATAACAATGTTGGAGATGTCTGCAAACACCAGCGGGAACACTGCACTCATGATATGCCAACCAATCTGTCTTGTCATTTGTCACTTGTGCACGTTGTGTATTATTAGAATACCATTTAGCATTTATATAACTATGGAATGCTTGCTTGTCTATTACATGCTCATAGGTGATGATTCCCTTTCCTACTGGAGCCACTGTTATTTCTTTGCAAAACATTGCCATTTTTGATGTACTTGATATCACAGCAGTAAGGTACTTTTGTTCTTTTGTATACATGCTGAGGTAGGGAATACAGCATTGGTGTTGGCTTGCATGCATAAATTCCCACATATCCATCTTAAATGCAATAACTGTAGTATATGCATTCATCCCATAATGTGTCTTCTGTACTTGCTGTTATCTGAACTCATCATTTAATTAACGTGTATCACATTTCCACTCCCCTTTTTTACACTGCAGCTTTATTATCATGTCTATTTTTATTTATGTGCATGACTGAGGTACTGTTATTGACATTAATTATCATTATCATTTTACTTCCGCTTCGTCTCTATACTTTCCTTGTACTTGCCTTAAATATGTTTGGGCTGCAGCATGTTCTCTTATGTGAGCATTACCAATATAAAAGCTGTTATGTTTACATGCTGTGCTTGTGCTTGCAAGCACCTTTCTTTCCATGGTCATGAACACTATTGCTCACAATGAAAAAGTGCTCTTTTGACCACCGTATTGCCACTGTGGTCAAAAGGTCCTTCTGTATGGCACATCTCATTACTGAGGGCTTTGCATCCAGGAAGAACGAGGTCATTGTCTCCCTCTACTCTTCCCTCATTAGGCCAATCATTGAGTACAATGCCCCATTTGTCATGTACCTCACTAAACACCTGCAACAATTGGAGAGCCCACAAAAGTACCCCACAAAGAGGATCCTAGTCCTTAAACATTTGTCCTATATGGACAGACTTAAAAAACTCCAACTATTCTCTGTCTCATATCGCCTACTTAGAGGCGATCTCTGCTTGACTTACAAAGCCATGTCTGACCCAGCTCTGTTAGAAATGCTACATCTAAAGAAATCCCAATCCCTCCACACCACATACTCCAGAGACCTCAACCTCATTACCACAATCAACAAAACATGCTGGAGGGACAGGTTCATAACCCAGAGACTGCCCATGCTATGGAACAGACTTCCCATACATGTCAAGCAGAGCACCTCACTGGCCCTCTTCAAGATAAATCTTGATGAGTGAATGGGAAATAGAAAATTCACCCCAAGTATCACTCCTAATGGCTTTACTCAACAGAGGCACTGGGAACTAAGGTTGGGTGGCACGATGCCAGAGTAATCCTATGGGCTAGGCTTGTAATGGCTCAAGGGCCATTAGCCTAGTACACATCTATGAACCTATAAATGTGCAAGTGAGATGAGCAACATGCATACTTAATTAGCATTGCTGAGCATCATTCTAACATGCTTATATTGTGTTGGTTTGGCATGATGTCAGCATGATTGTTAATGAATCCTAGGGATGGTATAGTTCGACCAGCATTTTTTCCATAAATATGTTCTGACACTTTTCAGATTCATATGCTATGCAAATACCTATTTTTTAATCAGAACATACATTTTCTTGGTGATCCTGCACTTGGATTGGGTATTTTATTGCCAAATCACAAATGATCACTTTCCTTCTCATAAGTAGGCTTCTATGTCACAGCAGAACCACTGCTTGAGCAAGATCACTGCTCAATTTTTTGGGGAGTTTCTCTGTTTCACCACTATTGTGTAATAATGGAGTGTGTATAAATACGTTAATCGAGTGTGGGGGGATTTGATTATGCGTGAAGTGTATGGGTTAGTGTTTTAACAATTAGTTGTGACTAATGTGTGTTTCTTCCAGTTGTCATGTATTGACCATCCATGGGTAAAATCCTTCTGTAATATTCCATAAAGAGTCTTGTCTCATAATTAATTATTTTACTTTCTGCAGAATTTTTGCAACAGTTCAATTATGCCATGCATTTGCTTGTAATATTACTAACTTCTTCACATCCAAATACTTTGACGTGAGTGCTTCAATTAATATTCAAGCACGTAAAACCCTTTTCTTGTTTTGTACTGTGGTACTGTTTCACAATGTGTTCAATTAATTTCCACTATGGCAAATTCACATCTAACAGGTTTGGAATAAACTTTGAAAGATTCTATGCCATTTCAAGAAATCTAATCATACCTTATTTTCCCGCAAGAAAATAAATTCTTACCACTTTACTTTTTTCTTTCATTTATTTTACATTTATTTTTGTTCAGATTGATGCAACTTAATGTTATTCTTCTCATTCTCTCTTCAGTAATACAATCAGTCACACACGATACCCTTCTTTAGTCTGACTCCATAGTAGTATGTCATTAGTTGTAAAATACCATCAAGACTCTCAGTTATCTGTACAACAGATGTCTGAAATACTTACCAGGCTGATGAGATATGAAATGGAAATCTCAAACATATGTACTTTCCCTGAAGCAAATTAAAAGCACACAGCTTGGTATTTTCCTATCAATCTTACCTTGCAAAAACATTACATTATATTATGCAAAGAAAAATACTTTGCTCCTGGCATGACTGACACCTTTTCATTTGTACAGGCAGAATAGCAAATTGTTTCTATAACTCCAGTAAGACCTTGTTGAGCTCCACAGATTTTATTACACTGTTTAGCTTGGGTTAATGTGTGTTTCAGAGTGATTATCTCTTGCATTAAAGAGTAAATCCATGTACATTACTGTAAAAGTATTAAAGCAATGTACTGAAAAACTGTGGTGCACAACAGACTGATTAATTGTTCAGACTGAAGAACAAAAGAAATATAATTGGATATGGCCTGTGTTTCCCCACCACCCCATTATCACATACTTAAATAATTATTTGTCATCATATGACCATTTATCTCCTAAACATAATTCAGATAAATTGCTTATTTACTTTCCTGGCCACATTTTTTGCTTACATCTTCTCCTTCAAAAAATATTACCCACAATTCAGTTTCTTCTTTTTGCATTGTTATAGTTTATATCTCACAAAAAATGACATAGCTATCAATCATTTTTCAACACCTATTTCTTTATGCAGTAATGCACATCTGATTTTTTAATTCCACCATTCAACAAATCTATGTTCTCAGTAACAGTTGTCTTCAATAACTTACAATTACTGTTACGGCACTGAAAAAATACAAAGCTTCAGAATTTTATTGTCTAACCTTTGTTATTTCCCTAAGGTGTTCTTTAAACTAGGCACAAACTTCTAGTTTGCATGAATTTTTCCTTTTTTCCCATTACCTTTATTGACACAGTCCTCTACGACTTTTTCACTTGGTATAACCTTTTGCACTTAGACTCTATTTGTATGTTGTGGCTGCTGGATTATTTGTTGTACCATCGTTCTAACCACATTAATTTGCCCAAGCTATATTTAAGTCTTCTCACCATCACACTCTAAAGAGTATCTCTTATATTTTTTCCATCTTCTTCCAATTTTTTCCTTGTTGTCTCTCTCACTATGTTCACAAAATAGAGCTCTAGGTACTTAGGGAACTCTACCTCTTTTATGTGACCTATTACCTCTTCACCATTCCCTTTTCCCTAAACTTATTGCCACTGCTTTTTTGTTATTGTACCTAAGTCCTACCACTTCATTAAACTTCTCGAATGTCTCTTTTATAGTTCCAATTGCTGCAGCCACATTCTCTGACATTAACATGCAAAACTGAGATTTTATCCTTTCATTTTCTTCAGGCATTGCTAAATTCTGTTTGACTTCTACTAGTAGAACCTCATTCACAAGTATTACTAGGCTTGGGGATAGTGGGTACCTCTCTCTAGTTCCTTTCCTATATCCTTCTCTTTTCAGATACTTCTACATTTATGACTATTTCAGTTTTTGGGTCTTGGTATATGGCCTGCATTCAATGTATGAACATTTCCCTACATGTCTTTGCTGCAGTGTCTTCTATAGGAATCCCTACTTCATCATATCAAAGGCCTCTTCCCTTCCACAAAACTATTTTCCCTGATTGCATTGTTTTTGGCAATCCTTCATCCGATCTTCATTCCAATAACTTTATCAAAATCTACATTAATGAAAGAGATAGTCCTATAATTTCTCACTCCATCCCTTTCTCCTCCCAAATTAGGTATCTTAGTTATCCTGACCCTCGTCATACTTTTTAGATATTTTGCCTGCATTTTCATGTATTCCTCCTGGGACCTTCCACATTTCCTCCTCTCCCCAGTTGTAGTGCTTTAGGTGGAATCCATCTAAGTCCTCCAGCTATCCTCTCCCTCATCGTGTACATCACTTTCCTTTTCTCAACTGCATTCAACTTGTGTCTTTGTTCATCCAGCACTATATATATATATATATATATATATATATATATATATATATATATATATATATATATATCCCTTTACATTCTTTCCCCTTTTCCATTCTCAGACTTCTGCTCTTTCCTTTCCTTATTAAATGTTTCTGTAGTATTCCTTGAATTTTTCTCTTATCAGCTTGTCCTCTATTAAATATTTTTCAGCTGCACCCCTTATTTTCTGCACTTCTCCTTCTCTGCTTGCTTCTTCTTGCATTTCTTGGTTAGATGTTTCCCTTGTGCTTGCCAGACATTACATCAGCAGTCTCTCCAAGATTGTCAAATTTATTGCATCATCAATCATGATTTTACTTCCTATCTCCATTGTAATTGCTCTTTTTCTGATCTACAGTGCTTTCTTTCTACTTTCATTTCTTCCAGCTTCCTTCTATACCACATTTCCTCCTCTCTATATCTCCTTCTTTCCCTCTCCTCTTTCATTCTGAGCTCATCAATTTTTCCCCTTGCCATAAGCCTGATCCCACTCCACCAACATTCCTCCAGTTTGTCCCTGTCTTTCATATAGTCCTACAATGACTCATTTAATAGTATTTATAATACACTGGATATTGATATTACACATTTCAACCTTTTCAAAAAATGGTTTACTTTTATTCCTAAAAAACTAGTAGATGTTTTAGTTGAGTTAAAGATTTTCACCAGGAAGCTGAACTTGGTCATACATTTTGAAGGTAAACCTCACCCTGGTTTGGGTAATTTTAGGAAGAAAAGTATATATATTCCAGGTCTATATCAGCATTTCAAAAATGTAATAGTTGGAATCACTAAATATCGAACTGAAATGATTGAACTATTAAATTTTCGAATGCTGATAAAAAAAAAACACCAAAAAAAAAAACTAAAGGGTGTAGGCAAGGGGGCAAGCCCCTCTGCACCCCCCATGTGGGGGGCTGTGCCCCCACACCCCCTGCTACTTAAATGTACTAACTCCGAAACCGCACTACATTGAAGTAAATGGAAATCTCCCCTTATGGAGATTTATGTTTACCTGTTCGATGTTCTGCACTTTCGGCATTCTCGTGACAACAATATCGTATTTGAAATTGTCAGCATTCCATATGTTGATAGGAATCCTAACTTCCTCCACCCCACCTTTTGGTTTCAGCATTTGAGAGAGTATTTGAATCAGAAATTTGTAACCATTTTTTCATCCACAGTTTTAGAACTATTAATAAATTGGATGAAGATGAAAAATGTCTACTAAATGCTCGCTGCAATAATAAAAATATTAGAATCATGAACCTGATAAGGGTGGAGGTGTTGTTATATTTGACTCTACTGACTACATACGCTGCATGTTTGATATATTGCAGAACAGTAACACCTATTGTGTGGTTTCCATGAATAAAATTAATTAGCCTATAGAGAGATTGATTTGTTTTTGGAAGACTGTTACCTTCAGTGGATTATATACAAACAGGTGTTTGCTTTTGTATGAGTAAGTCTGCCTATATTCCTTCTATTTTTGGCATACTGAATGTCCATAAGAACTTACAGGATCCTTCTCTTACACTAACAGTTTCAGCCCAAAATTCTGAGGCCTATGCAGTATGGGTCTATACAGACAGATTATTAGACCTGTTTTTTATAACAGGCTACACAAATTTTACAAGACTCCTGGGATTTTTTAGAATGTATCTCCCTGGATTTATGGGAGGAAAATATTCACTACCTTGCTACTGACATGGTCAGTCTATTGATATGCATACCTAGAGATGAAGGTTTAAATATGTTCAGTGATATATTCATTTTAATCAAATCCTTGACCACTGATGAGATATCTTTTTTACTGAATATTATGGATTTAGTACTGGGCAATAGTTTAATTTATTTTGAAGGGGTAACTGACAAACAGGTTCTGGATGTGGCAATAGGTGCCTCGTGTGCCCCAATATTTGCATATTTTGTTATGTGGGCCTGGGAACTCAAAAATTTGTTTACTTCTACTTGGTATAAAAATAAATAAAATAACAAGATTCATTCTAAGCAATTTTCTAATAATCGTCAGATGAAAGTATTACCTCTTACTGACTTTTATTAACAGAATTTAACTTGGAAAAGAAGATTCTGCTTTTGGAGCTTTAATAATTCCATTTACAGTTTTCAGGTCTTTGCATATATTGTACAAAGTTCAATTTGTTTCCTTATATAACTTTACTTTTTTAATTATTATTGTCATATTATCCTATTAATTATAAATTTATTACCTTTTTTAAAGAACAATAAAACTTTCTTTGAGCAAAAAGAAACTTTGTTTGCAGCAGTTCTCCCATTATTTATCAGTGATTATAGAATGGATGCCATCATTTTCCATAGCCTTGAGTAGCTGTAATTTTTGAAGATCTTGTATGATTCTTTTTTTAAAGAAAAGATTAAGATTGACTCTCTTATCCCGGTACTTGCAATAACCACACTTTGTTTGCAGCAGTTTTCCCATTATTTATCAGTGATTATAGAATGGATGCCATCATTTTCCATAGCCTTGAGTAGCTGTAATTTTTGAAGATCTTGTATGATTCTTTTTTTTTAAAGAAAAGATTAAGATTGACTCTCTTATCCCGGTACTTGCAATAACCACATACAATAAATCTGTCCTTCTTTTTCTTTTGTAAATACTGAGCAGAAGACTGAATGCTGTAATTAAATCAAAAGGCACTTCAACAAAGTATTAGTTTAAAAATGTGCACACTTATGCAACCAGCTTATTGTATGTTTTTTTATTTTCTATATTTTTCCCCTAACAGATTTGTTTGCTTTTTCAATTGAATTGTACAGGTTATAGGTCACATTAAAGGTTGGAAAAGTTTTGAAATGATTTATTGTGGTCTCATTTTTTTATATAACAAAACTTGGCATTTTTAACAGGGGTGTATACACTTTTTATTTCCGCTGTAGGTCTACAGTTATCCAAATGGATTCTTTGTCCTTACTCAAGTTAAGGTCCTAAATTCTGTGTTAGGAATTTAGTCATATGTTGGGAGTCCATAGTGGACTGTTGTATGGTCTTAAGCACACCATGGAGAGGAGCACCTTAGACAATGTTACCATGTGTGTTTTTACCAAAGGTCATTTGCAGTTTTACAAACTCCTACACCACTATTTTTGGTGTCAAATTGTAAGACAGATTATTTCCCCTAAGATGGGCAGTAACATCATCTTTTCTTCCTGATGCAGTTGAAGTCCTTTCCCTAGCCATGGCAACAGACAACTGTTTAACCTCTGTGTTCCCTCCATCCCCACTACTAGGGGGTTAGACTTTTCCTTTCCTGTTAAGTTTGTAACAATAGAAGCTTACATCAGACTTTTCTTTATTCTCCTTTCATGTTCCGTGACTCCCTGTGTGGCTGCCCTCTTTGGATGCATCCAGATGTCAAAGTAACATCCACTTCTGATGATTCTTCAGTTGAATCTCTTCCACTGCAAGTGGGCAGAGATAAACCTGCTGAGGATCAGAATCCCTGAACTACATTCCATGCAAAAGATGGCCAAAAATACAGTTTTTAAGTGTTTTTTTTTTTTTTTTGTAGAGAGACATAACCCTCCTGCACTCCCAAACATATATATGTATATATATTTAAATATATAGATATAAATATTAGCAAATCCACAATCACACCAACTTGAAAAAGGGGGAAATGCCCCCATAAATTGCATCAGTGTTGGCGCAACTCACCAAAAGTGATTTTGTTTGTAGGAGCTTTGATCTTCAGCAGGTTGAATTTCAACCAAATGAGGCTCAAGAATTCAATCTTTATCCACCCAAAGGGAAAACAACATAAATCACCCTGTGTCAGAACAGTATAAGAAGTGTGGAGTGGTACTGCTAGAGAGATGACTTTGAATTGCATCACCTCTTATACTGTACTATGCTCTTACAGTGATTATTCCCCTTGCATGTGGCCTTAGTGGTCATTAGATGGGAGAGCTTCTTTAAATGTTGGCCAACTCCTCTTTTCCAAAGATGAGAATTTGCCAGTGTCAGCCTAGAGTTGAGTGTGTCTATGGAGCAACAGCTCATCTGCAGTATTTCCACAATCAGTGTCTGGTAGTACTCTTTATCATTTCAAATTGTGGATTATTAATTGATTTTCTTACTGCTCCTCCACTTTTGTTTAGATTTGTTAGTATTACAATTTGTGTATCATGTGTAGTCTTTCTGCTAAGGTCTTGCTCAGAAATTGCTGCTTTACTCAGACTTTTACTTATAACAGATTTAACCTCTAGCCATTTGGTGTCATTCAGATAACCTCTAGCCATTTGGTGTCATTTAGAACTTCCTTTGGTTCCTCACTCTAAAGGACATATATTTTGCTGCTAAACAGGAAGATCTCCTGAGAAGGATGTCCTCTGAATTCTTAGCTATATAAAACAGAAGTGGCTTAAAGCAGGCAGAATGCAAAAAGAGATGATGGGTATTAGTGGTAGCTGTAAAATTTGTAAAAAAGACAACATTAGAGAAGGTAAGCAAGTGCCGTAAGAATACTTGCAGAATAGTTTCTTTTATTAATCTCAAACAGTCGATATAGCCCCACAGAAAGAAAGAGTGTTTATTCTAAAGCAGCTAATCATTAACATAAAGTCTTCTAAATATCTGGGTGACAAGCTGCCCAGATGGAGTTCTAACTTTCCATTATAGCAGTAAAATGGATAAAAATAGTGCTCACCTGCAGGCTTCATCTAGCTATTTTACATTTTAGAATGACTGTGTCTAATACTAGAGAAAAGCATGTAATGCCTTAATATCAGAGTCAGATCACAGTCAAACAGGGACCTAGAAGGGGAATGCACCAGTCCCCTGTAGCCACTTCTCTGTCCCATTACTTGTCTCTCTCCAGTTACCATAAACACTATTCAAACCTGTCAGTGTGCATACTATTTTCTTCTTTACATTTACAGTGATAACAGAGATTTGGATTTAATGCAAAACTTAAAAATATATAGCTCAAACCTTGATGGCTATTTACTAAACAAAACTAAACAGTCTCACACTGAAAATAGACTTAGCATGAGCAACAGTAAACTTCTCTTCCCTTGAAACTCATATTCATTGAAAATGCATTGAAACTCATCCTCATTAAAAATGCATCTGGTCTGTGCACCTTGGGTCCTGGGGTGCTTTCAAACCATCACCCACACACACACACACACACACACACACACACACACACACACACACACACACACACACACACACACACACACACACACAGACACACACACACACATTTTTAAGACCATAAATAAATAAATGTGCATGTTCTTTGCGTTAACTTCCTAATTGTTTTAAATTATATTTCTTGTTTAATACAGCAACATTTATAGGACTGTATTTTAAATTTGTAGGTTTGAACATTTTTTCCAGTGAACGGTAAAACAAAATGTATGAAAAATAATGACGTCCACCAATTTCAGAACACTTTAGCCATAAAAGGACACTCAGACTGCCATTATAATTCACCAATATCCACACTCAACAATTACAGCTACTTTATTGAGTGTGTATATCAAAATGTCTGATTGTGATAAAAATGGACACAGTCAAATATTCTAATTAACTTTACACAAATGCACATTTGTTCTTCAAAGGCAGACTAATGATTTTTAAATTTATCAGCTCAGCAAGGTTAGTCATTTTTATCGACAGACATTCCCTGAACCTAGCAATTATAGCTACATTGTTAATTTTATCATTCTCAGATGTCTGTGTCAAGAAATTAATGATAATAATGACCACACTAACATATTT
Organism: Protopterus annectens; assembly: GCF_019279795.1. Taxonomy (NCBI): domain Eukaryota; kingdom Metazoa; phylum Chordata; order Ceratodontiformes; family Protopteridae; genus Protopterus; species Protopterus annectens. The sequence continues at coordinate 449,180,989 of NC_056735.1, read as the reverse complement.
CAAATTTGTTTCACACAAACACATTACCCAAAGTAGTCTCACACACACACGCACACACACACACACACACACACACACACACACACTAGTTCTGCAAAGTCAGAATAGAGACTGTTTAAAATGACCATATGATTAAAACATAAGTACCTTAATCCAGAGAGATCCCCCCCCCCACTCTGACCAGCAGGAATAGCCACTTTGTTGACTATGTGCACCCCTTATTTTTATAAAGAAATAAATTGCATGTACTTTACTGATAGCTTTGGGTGAACTACATGAAATTGCATAAATATCAGTAGCATCATACCATAAGATCCAAACAAGTGTAGCACAGTTTAAAGAAAAGAGTATTTATGACAGCATGAGCAATATTACTGCCTGATAGCATATACTAATCTGATGCACAAAACCTCTGCAGAAGTAAAAGTCACCTGAATAATTCCACATTAAATAGAATGATTACTAGGCTGCTGCTGGCAAACAACTTTAGATTTCAGTGCTTCATCTACAAATGCAGTACCTGCTGCATTAGATGAATAAATTGTCTATGCTACATTCTAAAAAATAGTGTGCTGGTGATATTGCCACTAAAGTAGATTAGCTCTGCAATAGTGAATGCCTGAAAACAATGATAACAGATTAATAATATATTAGGCACGCAGTCCTGGCAAATATTAAGGAGTCTTGCTCACATCCCCAGTTGTTCCAAAGCACTTTATGGTTAAGTGACTTGCTCAGTGTAACACAGTATGGAAATAAAGGTGGGAAGATTCAAACCCTACACCCTTGACATGGAAAGCACGTCATTAAAAAGTTGGAGCTTTATTCCTCTTCCCTAACTGCTAGACTACCAGCTTTTAACTAAATGCAAAAATCCATTGCAATCCTATCTTGTAGAGAAGACTATATCACAGTACTATACAACAATAACATAATGGATGCTGAAGATCAGACATTTCTGATGATAACTCCAAATAATCCAGACTATATGACCTGAAAATGTCAACCATTTTACAGTTGCCAGAGGCTGTAGAGAAGGTACTTCAAAAATATATTACTAATGCAACATGTTTAGGCTTCTAAAACTCTTAACACGCAACATGTTTAGACTATATTAAACAATCCAGGCCTATTAATGAATGAAATCATTCTTTAGTTCAATGAATAAAGCAAAACAATTAAAGCCAATATATATGCTCAACAGCTTTTGTTCAACAACCTATAAGGCATACAAAAATAGAAATATCACTGCATACAACATACTGTTTTAGGTAGCTTGCATACTTGGAGGATACCTAGATGTCATTTTTGACCTCCCTGTGCCTTTTCTGTCATCAAGAAAAGCTACCCCCTCGGGCATCACTTAGGTCAGGCCTGACCTACTTGAATGGCTAATAATGCCATACTGTTGTAGCATATATATCCCAAATCTACATAGCTGGATCACTGAAAAATGGAGGCCTATGCAAGGTTAATGAATCAGGCCCTCGCCAGCCATATGAATACCCTTATGATGGCTGCCTCTCCACAATTACCATAAATACTGTTAAAACCTGTCAGTTTCTATAATACTTTCTTCTTTACTTTTACAATTATCACAGAAATTTTGATTTCATTTACAACTTATTTATTTATCTATTTCTATTTGTATACTGGGGCAGTGCACTGATCTTAATGGACTATTTACAGACACGGCTGAGTGAATTGAATCACATAAGAAATGAAAAAAAAACATAAGTACAGGTACAAGAATATGCTACAACATTTAGTTGAAGAAGTGGATTACAAAGTCAAAACATGGATGGAAAAATTGAATTATTTCAAACTATAGAGAAAAAAAAGCAATCAAAGCAATTTTATAAACAAAACACTCACACTGAAAACGACATTAGCATGAGAAACAGTAAACTTCTTTTCCTTTGAAAGTCACATTTAGTGAAAATGCATTTGCAACCCATTAAACTACAAGAAACATGCTGGCATTCATACTCAAACAACATATCATTTTCAGGATCATCCTAGTAGTATTGCCCAGTTAAGTAATTTGGCAGTGTTACACTAAAGATAAATGAATGCTGAGAGAATCAAACCATGTATTACAGGAAGCAGCTCTTCAGCAGTTCATAGTCTTACTCTTCTATACTAATTGCTTCACACCTGTGTGTTTGGAAAAAAAAGTAAATTAAAAATGTATTTGTAGTTAGTATACTAACATTAAACTCATAAATGTCATGTTGTCCAGTTTATTCACAGATAAATAATAAACACCCTATTAAAATTCAGCAGACAAGGAAACCAAGGATCAGATCCAAAGAACATGGTGTGACACTAGGTAAATACTGCCAGTCTAGATATCTGGAATTTTATAAATAATTATATGCCACTTGAAAATATTAATATGATTTATATAGAAATGTAACACTGCCAGCCCAGCTCTCTGGAATTTTGTAAATAATCATGTCATTTGCGAATATTAATATGAATTATATGCTTGTCTTACAACTATAAGAGAACTATATGTTATGTGTATATTAAACTAATGGTGCAGAAGTGTGGGTTGAACTATATGTTATATACTGAGCTTCAAGAATGTAACCACAGTGTACTCTACTGGAAAATAACAGAACTGCATATAAACTATATACCTGTGCAAATGTATGTTTTAATAGTAGTAGCTGGAACATACAGAGTTAACTTGCAAAACTCTAAGACAATAAGTTGAAATCAAAGTGTTTTACAATTGTGTGTTTATCTCTCAGTTTCAGTGAAAGACACAGGATGTCTAGAGCTAGAAGTTTCTTTCTAGTGTCTTGAAACAGAAATAATTACTGGGTTTAAAACGTAAAGTGTTTTAGTGCTCTGTGACTTCCTAACAGCTGCACATTTGAGAGACGGGTATTTTTCACAGAGAAATATTAAATTTTAAGTTTCTGTTAGCCTGGAAACTGAAGGCAGATGATAAAGAGTGATGTCATCCAGCTGACCCAGCAGTAATGTTTGATAGTAATTTAAGAACTCTCTCAGTTTAGATGTTTTCTGTATTTATTTGAGACTATGCTGCAATGTTGTTTTAAAATATAACCTGTGATACTGAACTCTGTAGTTACTGTATTGATTAAGTATTACCTTGCTCTTTTATTATTTATTAAATATATTTAAACAATTTCAATTGTGGCTGGTTTGTTTAGAGATATTTAAGCTCTTAGTGTACTTGCATATATATTTGGTGATACTGTATGGGCCACTTCAACAGTCTTAGTCTTGGTCACACTTACCATTTCGATAATAGTAACATCACACAGTAAGATTGGTCACCCTTTGTGAAGGGCCTTATAGTAGCTGATAAAAAGCTGGTAGGTGGCAGTGGTAACTACCTTTTAGACTGGGTAGAAGGGGGCATAGCTAGTAAACCTGTGCCAGCCTTTCCCAGGAGTGTGTGTGTGTGTGTGTATTTGTATATAAATGAAATCTTAAAGTGTGTGTGTCATCTACTTGGGCAGGGACACAAAGCACTGGTTGGACAGAGAGGGTACTGGAGGTTTTGGCTTGACCACTCAGCTGAGATCTTAACCCTATAGCTGAACCAGTGGGGAGTCTTACTGGGGATCTGGAGAGAGAGGGAGAAACCAGTCCCAGACAGACTGTTATCTCTGTGTGCTCTTAAGGAAAATTGTACTTTACTGTGTGTGTACTTGTCATCCTCCCAATGTGTATGTCCCTCATTGGTGCTAGTGGTGAGGATTGAGGCTCCTTGATTACTGGGCCTGTGCAGGGGTGTCATGCATGGCTTATATGAGGATGCTTATGTGTGCCGCAACAAATTTCCTTCCTTTACACTATACATAATAGAAAGTCCAAAAGTGGTAGGTAGTAAAGGTCTGTGGTCCAACGAATAACAAAATAACAGAATGAAAATGATCCACAGACCACCAGGCTAAAAACAGGTATAATTTATTTTACCAAAAGACACTTTCAGGTACAAGACCCTTCTTCAGACATAAAACACAAATCAATTCACTTGATATTTAAATACATATACAGCAATCAAATCTTAAAACCAATAAAACAATTAAGAATCAGTTTTTCTGAATATAGGATCTATGCCTGTTCAAAATAGGTCTTAAAGGCACCACACCATTGAGTCCCGGGTGCCTATTAGCCCCTAATTCAATGATCCACCTTGTTTCACAATATTCTGTATAACTAGAGATGTTACCCTTCCTGCCATCTCCATTGATCTGTTGTAATACTTGAAATAAGAAGCAGTGGCCTGGGTATTCCTCTACGTGTAGGGAAAGTGCGTTCCTCTTATCCTTCAATCTGACAGCTGACAGATGCCTCAAAATCCTGTCCTTAAACCTTCAATTCATCTTCCCCACATAAAATGAGGAACAACAAGTGCACATCGCTAGACAGACAATGTTCATGGTCAAACATGTGGCCATAGCTCTAAAAGCATACTCCTTCCCTGTTATAGGATGAATAAAGTTGGACTTCCTTCTGATGTACATACAAGCCTTACATCGTTGGCATGGAAAAGTTCCAACTTTACTAATGGTATGCATCACTTTAGGCTGCATATCACAGAGAATCTGCTTTAAGTTATTATTTCTCTTAAAGATGAAATCTGGATACTCTCCCACTAAATCTTTTAAGGAGTCATCAGTTTGCAAAATTTTCCAGTTAATCCTAATCACATCTTGTACCCATCTTATATCACTGCTATAGGTAACATGTACAGGAACCTTACTCTTGTTCCTATTGGCTACTTGTCTCCTATTACATTTCATGTTAGTCCTATTCAGTTTTCCCTTAGAGGAAAACCAAGATAGCATGCATCCAGGGTTTGTGTTTTATAATATCATTAAGGGACAAACCCTACGCCTATCTAGGCTATGCACTGATAGTGATACACTACATGATGAAGTCAATTTGTTTAACACCAGATTAATGGCCAGGGTCTATAAACAAACAGAGATTGACCATATTATGCAAGATGTGGTAGACTCCAGGGAAACAGAGGCAGCACCATACCAAAGGAAGTTTAATGTTTTTAATAATACTATGTATAGGTGTGTTGAAGAGGACCACAGACTTAGTTATAGTAAAATTATCAGTAAATATGGCTTGTAAAAAGTTATTTACTTTTTCCCAGTAACATTTTAAATCATTGCAGTCATAAAACATGTGTGTCCAATCAGGATTTTTCTCTTGTTTACATAGTTTGCATACATTTACTTCTTTAGTAATCTTACTCATTATGTGTGGTGTGTAGAATGCCCTATACATACATTTCCACGTATATAACTTCCATCTGAGTGAAGAAGTTGTTTTACTAGCTGATTCTAATATAAACTTTTTATCTTGATCATCTGGTTGTTCATTGTTCATAGGTTCATATGTGTGTACTAGGCTAATGGCCCTGGAGCCTTTACAAGCCTACCCCATAGGATTACCCTGGCATCATGCCACCCAACTTTAGTTCCCAGTGCTTCCATCAAGTAGAGCCACTGGGTGATCCCTGTGGTGAATTTTCTATTTCCCATCCACTCATTAAGATTTATCTTGAAGAGGGACAGTAAGGTGCTCTGCTTGACATGTATGGGAAGTCATTCCATAGCATGGGAAGTCTCTGAGTTATGAACCTGTCCCACTTGTAAAAATTAAGCGTTAGGAACATAATGAGAGCCGACAAAAAATAAAAACATGAACTGTTTATTTATGAACCTGTCCCTCCAGCATGTTCTGTTGATTGTGGTAATGAAGTTGAGGTCTCTGGAGCATGTGGTACAGAGGGATTGGGATTTCTTTAGATGTAGCATTTTTAACAGAGCTGGGTCAGACATGGCTTTGTAAATCAAGCAGTGATCACCTCTAAGTAGGTGATATGAGACAGAGAATAGTTGGAGTTTTTGAGTTTACATACAGGACAAGTGTTTAAGGCCTAAGATCCTCTATGTGAGGTACTTTTGTGGCCTCTCCACTTGTTGCAGGTGTCTAGTGAGGAACATGCCAAATGGGGTATTGTACTCGATGACTGGCCTAATGAGGGAAGAGTAGAGGGAGACAATGACCTCTTTCTTCCTGGATGCAAAACCCTTAGTAATGAGATGTGCCACCTAGAAGGACTTTATGACCACAGTGGCAATGTGGTGGTCAAAAGAGAGGATGCTGTCAACCTGTGTTCCTAGATCTCTTATAACACCTTCTGTGTTCTGTGGACTACCATCGATGTGGTAATTCAAGGGAACTGGGTTTTTCCCAAGGGGATGATGACACATTTTTTGGCATTGAGCTTAACTCCATGGTTCTGACACCAGTCATTGGTCTCATTGAGGCCTTTCTGTAGGATGTCAACATCACTTGGGGAGTTAATAATAGTTCCCAACTTGCAACCATCTATGAACTTTGGCAGTCAGAGTCCTTTCATGTTGGCCTGGACTTCAGCAAAGTAGATACCAAACCGGAGAGGACCCAGGTGGGACTCCACCATTCACTGGTTGACAGTCTGACTTGGAGTCAGCTACTTTCACACTGTGGGTTCTATCTGTGAGCCAGTTTGCAACCCACCTAGTGATATAGGGCTTGACGCCTAGCTTAGTGAGTTTTTCTATGATTCCTGAGTGGGGAATGGTATCAAAGGCCTTGGCCAGATCAAGGTAGGTTGTATGAACCGCCTTGCCTTCATCCACAGCTCTGGTGACTGACTCAGAGAAGTCAACCAAGTTGAGCAGGCATGATCTACCCTTCACAAAACTAAACTGTGTAGGAGCCAGAGTTTGGAGATTCCCTATATCCTTGTTTATTAGTTTCATGATGATGTGTTCCATAGCTTTGCATATCAGACTCATCAGGTTAATGGGGTGATAGTTTCTGGGGTCTGTAGTTGCTCCTCCCTTGTGGAGAAGGATGACTGTAGCAGTGCACCATTCAGTAGGGACAAAGCCTGAGGTGAGGCTGTGATTGAACAGGGCACACAGGTGATGTGCCAGTTCACTCTGTAGTTTATGTAGAACATAGTCTGGGATATTGTCAGGTCCCATAGAAGCTGTATTCTTGGTCTTGGACAGTGCTGTTTTAACCTGTGCCACAGTAAGACTAGGTACCTGGCAATCTACTGGTATTGTGATTGGTCCTTTGGGATGGGGAGAGGGGTAAAGTTGGCACTGAATCTGTCGGCCAGTATATCGGCAATATCTGTTGGCTTGGTATAGGAGGTACCATTGTGCAGTAGCTCAGAGCAAATTTGGGTATTGCCGTGGAGATTCTTTACATAATATAGGAGGCCTTGTGTTTGTCTTTACTATCTGCTGCAATTTTGTTTTCATAACTAGCTTTAGAGGATTTGATGAGGGATCTCAACCTTTTATTGAGGCTGATAAGGGAGTTTTTCCAGTCTTGGGACTTCATCTTATCCTGCATCAGTTTCTTCCTTCTGTTGTAGAGTTTGTTTATGGCAGGGGACCACCAGATTGGCTTCCTTTTTTTTTTGAGGAGAGCATCTTGGTTCTTTTGGGTATGGTGAGATCCATGCATTTCTGTATGTGTTCATTGGTGTATGATTCGGTGGTCATGCAACTATTATCCATTTGCATGGATGCCGTGAAGTTAGCCACCACTGTTTTTAGGAACCCAAAGTTAGCTTTGGAGAAGTTTTCCATGGTGGTTACCTTTGTGGGGGGGGGGGTTGGAGGCTGCATTTGTTTGTAGCTGTTACAGTGGTAATTTGGTCTTTGGTGTACCACCTAAAAAAGGTCCTATAGGGGTGGCAAGAGTCTTGGTCAGTATCCGGAAGCTCAGGAGTGACAGATGCAGGCCATCTCTGGCAAAACATCGAGGTCTGTCAATCATGTCATCCCAATCAGACAGATACTGGATCACCTTAGAATGACACCAGAAACTTAGGCAATTGTTGAAATCAATAATTTTCTGCTTGTACTGTGGTATCATTCTGGTTGATGTTAGGATGCTGCTCAAGGCTAGGACATAGAACATAAGCCCTTTCAAATGGTTAACTGAAATATAAAAGTTCAAAAAGCCTTCCGAGCAGCTATATATTTCATCTCATATTATCTTGTAGATTTGTGATAGCTTGCCTTTGGACTTAGTTTTATGTTGTATATTCATAACTAAATAGTTCAACACGTTGGAACAACTTCCTTATTAGTAGGTATTATTAATTCTAACTTACTTATGAGAAATTGCCTATAAATTTGTAATTGTAGCCAGAGATTATTATCTAATTCAAAATCATATATTAAGTTGTCTCTTGTTTTGATTTCATTATTTATTATCAACTGAAACCAATATATTTAATCCTTTTTCTTTAAATAATAGTATTTTAGTGGAATCAGTAGAGGATACGATTCCTTGTGTATAGGCTAAAGGGTATAAGAGGAAGGACCATTATTTATATATTGGGTATTTATATATAAAGTTTCAGAAATGTATTATTATAGTTGAAATATAACAAGATGGATATTTTGGAGTAATATATGTTTTAAAAAGTTCTTTTTGTATCCAGATGAAAGGATGTTTCATGTGTTTAATTTATATGTTTGAGGTCTTATAAATGTGTACATACCTATTATTTCCCAGTATCCTTTCCATTTAGCTAGATATGTAGGATCCACTAGAAAATAAATATTTTTAATTATAGAGGAAATAAGAGTATAACTCTAGATCCAGAAAAACTATTCCTCCATTTGTCCAGGTACTTAGGTGATATTTTAGAGCTATCCTAGGTTTGTTTGGATACCATAGAAATCTTAACATCATTGAGTTTAATTTTCTAACTGTTTTGAAGGAAGTAATGAAATTGACTGAATAATATATAATATTTTTGGGAGTATGATAATTTTAATTATTGGTAGTCTTTCTTCCATTGTAAAGAATATTTTATTCCACTAGTTATTAGATATTGAATATTATTCATTATATTGTTATAGTTGACTTGTATTATATTTTTTATATCATTGGTTAGTGTTATCCCTAAAAAGGTAAACTAACCTGAATCAGGAAATAATTTATGATATTATTTTCCTAGATTATTTTTATAATTGTAAATAGGAAGTATCTTTGTTTTTTTCATTATTGAAAGTCAGGCCTGATATTTTTTGGAAGTTTTCCATGGAAGCAAATAAAACAGAAAATGATGGCATATTCCCCTTTAGTAAGATAAGAACATTATGTGCAAAGATCTGAATTTTAGATGTTATTTCTGAGTTTATATTGAATCCTTCTATATCTTTATTTGCTCTTATGGCATTAGCCCATGGTTCCATTATTAAAGTAAATAACAAAGGGGAAAGAGGACAACCATGTTTGGTTCCTTCTAATATTGGGATGTTTGTGAGATATATGTGCCTATTTTTATATATTCTTGGGTGCCTTTATATAAGCATGTTATTAAGTTTATAAAGTTATCTGAGAAATTTAGATTTTTAAGTAGTATAAACAAATAGTCCCAATTCACTGAATCAAATGCAGAAGTTATATCTAAGCTTATTAAGATTAAGTCTTTTTTTTCTTATTTGAGTAATCTATTAAAGAAAGTGTTCTCTTTATATTATCAAATGTATTTCTATTTATTAGTAAACCAGTTTGATCATTGTTGATTAAGTTTGGGAGAAGTTCTTCATTCTATCTGTGTATATATTCACAAACATTTTGTAGTCTACATTCAAAAGTGAGATGGGTCTATAAGAGGTGCATTTTGTTGAATCTTTATTTGGTTTTACTATAGAAGTTATAAACGTATATTTCCATGAGGGAGGGAAATAGCATCATTCTGAGTTGTAGAAAACACTTTTTGTAATAATATTATAGCATTTCTGGGCATTATTTTATATATATTCCAGAATAATTCCATCATTCCCTGGAGCTTTATTTAGTTTAAATTTATTAATTTGAGTCTAGATGTCTGTGAATGAGATATTTTTGTCTGTACATTTATTAGTATATTTGTATTTGTTTATAAATCTTTTTATATTTTCTTTTGATTCCATATTGACTTCTTTATAATTAATTTAATACAAGTGAAGGGGTTAGGTTAGATAATATTAATAGATCTTATGTAAAATTCAGACAAGGAAATTGTAGATCTAAACTATTAGTATACTTAGCTTTATGTTGCACATGTTCGGCCTTTTATATAGGAAAGACCGAGAGACAGTTAAACAAACGTATTTATGATCATATGTATTGCATTAAAAAGAGCGACGAGAAAAACGCTCTATATAGACATATCAAGCAATCAGGAGATGACCATCATTTTTCATTTGCTATATTGGATATTATCAAGCCAGACCCAAGAGGGGGCAACTATTAAGGGTATCTATCAGACAAGGAATTGTGGTGGCAACTTTTTGCTGATGCATCCTCTCCCCCTGGGTTGAATGATTTCATTTCTATAAAGCCATTGCTTTACATACTAGATTAATTCTACTATAATATAATACATCTTATTATAAAGCTACCTCGTATTTTTTTTATATATTAATTTTTTTATATATTAATTTGTGTCAGAACTTTATTGTGTATCTATTTGAATGTGTGTATATACATACAACTAACTTTTACATATGTTTGTTATTGTTGTCATTTAGTAGCTGTAGCTTTAAATTTGGCTACATAATTTGGCACCAAAAAGATAATTTAAATTGTAACTGGTTTTAGTATTGAATTCAGTTCTGATGAAGCCCGTATTGTTAACGGGTGAAAGCGCTTAACTTTTAGGATACTGCTATGTGGTTCGTATGGATATTTTAATAAACTCTGAAGTTTTTATTAAGTTATTTTGGTGCTGCTTTTGAATTTTGGACTGGTTGGAAGTTATCGGCATCTCAAGATAACATAGCGGTTGGCGTAAACTTTTTTCCCTTTTTGGTTCAATTAAACTAATAATAGAAGGGTAAATTAAGAATTCCAATTTGTATTTTGACCTTTTCTGTTATTTAACTAGCATAAAACTTACAGTTTGAGTAAAGTTCATTTTTTTCATTTTATCCTTTGCGACGACTTCTCTTCATGAATCTGCGTGCCCAGTGTCATCTTATTGTGATTACACGTCATTAGAGGTCAAAGTTTATTTTGTTACTGCAGACAAATTCCTTTGGATTATCGGAGTTCAGTAATGATATCCCTAGCTTGTGGTGATGTCTTTCAAGCCCCAAAAGACCTAAATTTGTCTCTTCAACATGCTTAAGCAGGAAAACTTTAATTAAAGACAATTCTCCACTTTTTTGAACAACTTCTCTTGTGTTTAATGCACGAGCCATGTAACAGGTATCTTGATGTGCCTTTTCAATAATGGTGTGCAAATTCTTTACATGTCTTAACTGCAGTTTATCATATCTACCAATACAAATGTTGCTAACAGTATAGCAGACAATAAATCATTTATTTCTATAATTCAGAGTTGTATTTATAAATAAATAAATGTATCTAAATACACACACTTTTTTCCCTCTCCCACCCCTCCTTTTCCAACCCCATTGTGATTATTATTCCTTCTTGTAAAGTAACTATATAGACAAGTACATATTATATTTAAACCACTTATCAAAAATAAAGTATCATATTATTAAAGGCGACAACATATATATATATATATATATATATATATATATAAAACCAACCTTCTGATTTTTTACTTCACTTTCAAGATAACCAGCCTTCTGATTTTTGACTTCACTTTCAAGATATTAAAGTCAGATATATTGTATGTCCATAGTAGATGACACTTTTTGTATAGGAACTATATGTTTAACTTTAAGTGAGTTAGATAGATTGTTTAAGTTCCTATTTATTTTTCAGTCTCTTTTGCTTGTCACCAGTTTTCCATTAAGTTTCAGTTGCCATTCTTTCCATAGAGGCACTAGCCCACTCCAAATTTCTTCAAGTTTGTCTAATATTTTATGTTTTTTGATATAAGTCAAAGCAGAGTCTAAGTCTTCATATGTTTTAGGACCATTTGGTAAGAATATCTTTAGTTTGGCTGGGAACAGTAGATGAGTTTTTTTATGTGCTTTCTTTAGTTCCTTTACTAATGGTAAAAAGATTTTCCTTTTGGCTATTACCATCAAGGAATAGTCATTATCAAATCTGATGACAGCTTCATTAACTTTAATGGGAGCTTTTGCCCATGCTGTTTTTAATACCATCTCTTTATCATGTGAGGAGAGAAATTTGACAATTACTGTTTTAGGTGTTTTTTTTTTGTTTGCATTAGAGAAAGAAAGAGCCCTATGGGCTCTTTCTATGCCAAAGGATAAGGCTTCTGGCAAGTCTAGTATTTTAGTAACCATGCAGTTAAAAAGCTTACCATATTGTTGCCTTCGATGTTTTCAGGCAAACCAAAGATTCTTAGATTATTCCTTCAGGGCCTATTCTCTAGGTCATCCAGTTTATTTTGTAGAAGTGTATTTTGTTTAAGAAGAAACTTGATGTTCTCCCCTTCCTGCATTCTGTTGTCTATATCATTTAATGCTTCATATTTTCCATTTATTTGTACTTTTTGTTGTTGCAGATCTTTGTGCAATAAGTCTATTTGTTTAGTGCAGTTTTCTTTAAAGTTGACAATTTTTGAGTCAATTTTGTCTATTTTAGATTTTAAGTCCTGTATATTAGATATCAAAGATGTAGTTCTTTTCTGAAGATGGTGTCTTGATTGTTGGGGTCTATATTAGAACATCGAAGTTTCAAAACTTTGAATGTTCTAATATCGACCCCTATTTAGAGAATGCTTACAACATCGAACATGCAGAACAGCGAATAATTTTCCTAGGGAAAAAATTTGCTGTTCCAAAACACATACACACAACACAAGCACACCACACAAACAGCAATCCACACACATACATCTAAAATCTTACATTTAACCCTACAATAAACTGTACATACACCACTATCCACTTACCTTAACCCTAACCCTAAGGTCCGTCACTATCGCACTGTCACCTCAGCCGCCCCTAACCCTAACTCACCTACCCCATCCTAACCCTCACGTCCACACAATCGCACACTTACCTGATGCGCACCTTAACCCTAACTCACCTAACCCATGCCCAGTCACACACTTACCTGAACCTGACCCATAACTTTCCACCACAGCGCTGAAAATAGAGAAGTGACAGAAATGGACAACTGAATTCTTTCCCTAGGAAAAAATTCAGTTTTCTTTAGCTTAGCTATTTTCAGCATTCACTGACTAGGGGTTGATATTAGAACATTCAAAGTTTTGAAACTTTGATGTTCTAATATAGACCCGATTGTTGCCTTTTGAAAAGCTAATTCTGATGATTTGATTTGTGGTGAGAAGAAATATTCCATAGAGATTTATGGCAGGAAAATTTGCTAATTCAGTATTTTGTTATATAATCCTAGTTTTAGATATCTAGAAACTTTTTATATAAAATAAGTTTTCTAGGATAACTTAAAATTAATAATTTCCTGTTATAAAAGTTTTTCTAGGTGGAGCTGAAGAAATCTGCTGCTATCTGGTGCTCATCTTGGCCATGCCCCCCTAAAGGTATCATCTTCTGACACCAACCTCACTAACGGTATGAACTGACTCTTAATGAAACTTTTATTATGATCGTGTAGGTAATTACTGTTATACCGTAAATATGTTTTAGACAAGGTAGGTTTATGAATAATATTAGACTTTAATTTTCTTCCCTCAAAATCTTTCTCCAGGGACACATCAAGGTAATTAATACTAGTAGTCAAAAATTTACAGGTAAATATGAAATAGCACAGTATTTTGAATATAATCTAAATACATTTGGAATTCTTCTAGGCTATCTTGCCACATAATAAAAATATCTTCTAGGTATCACTGATATAACCCAAACTTGGATGCAAAAGGGGAGCCAAATGTGTATCATTTCTCCCATTACCAAATTATCAGATTCCCAAACAAGGGGGCACAGGCAGCCTCTATGGCTACCCTAATGATCTGCTAATAATATTCACATTCATAAAAGACGAAATTGCTTTTTAGGACCATTTCTATCAGTGTGGTCAATATCAAAGCTTCCTGGTTACTAAAAAGCTCATATTGATGTAGTACTTTTTTTCAAACCATAATGAGCCTTTATAATGGGGAATAACTGAAAATAAGTATATTACAAAAATTGTAACAAAATAACATTAAATTCTACTATTTAATGTTCCCAGAAATAACCAAGAGTCTTTTATTATATAAGGGAATTTTTTATAAAAACATTGTCATGTTCTATCTATATATGTGGCTAGGGGATACATACATACATACATACATACAAACATTTCAAGCACGGGCATTAATGCCCTTCTAGCTTGCCAATATACCAAAACACTTGTTCCCATAATAAATGTCCAGGCTGTTCATAAACATATCTAAACTAGTACTTGCTTTAATGTAATTTGGTTGTCTGTTCCAACCATCAGCTACTCTGTCAGAGAACCATTTAGTACACTTCTCATTCCTATAGAATCTTCTACATAGGTTATCTGATAATTCTCTAGTACTTTTTGATAACCCCAGACATTCCCAGAGGTAGTTGTCCCTAAATGCCCTAAATACCTGAATAAGATCTCATCTTAAATATCTGTAAGAGACATTGTACAAGTTCAGATATTTTAGTCTTTCATAATAACTTGGATTTGTACATCCATGGATGCCTTTGGTATATTTCTGCTGTACCCTTTCCAGTTTATTCATGCTTGTTTTCCTATAGGATTTCCATATTGTTATTCCATACTCAAGTTTGGGTCTAATGTAACTAACAAACAATGACTTCATTATGTTTGATTTTCTAGACTTTATAAATCTTTTTATACAACCTATAGTTCTATAACTATCATTAGCCAATTGGTTGATATGATTAGAAAAACTCATAGCTTAATCTACCCATATACGCACGTCCTTAAATGATTCTACAGTTTCAATCATTGCGTGCTCTATTAAATATTCACCTTTCAGTTTATGTCTCCCAAATCTCATATGCTTAGTTTTTGATGTGTTTATCAACATATTATTCTCCTGTGCCCAAATGGTCAACTTAGTCAAATTATTTTGTAGACATGCCTTATCTGTAACACTTGTAATCAGTTTACCCAATTTCAGGTCATCAGCATATAGACTGTAGAACACCTCAGATGAAAAAGTAAGGTCTGAAAGATGTGATCTAAGCAAGTAAGGGCCCAGGACAGAGCCCTGTGGGACACCTTGACTATAACGAAGGATTTCACCTATCCAGTTGGTGTTTGATACTTACCATGTCCTATTTGTAAGCCATACAGCTATCCATCTTTTCAACAGTATGGACCCATTAAAGAGTTACAAAGAATTTAATCTGTGTTACTGACTGTGATTTACTGGTAAAAGCTTTCAGCTTGCTGTGTACAACTCCCCGGGGCAGCATCTTTCCTCTGTGATCTTTTTTTGGTTTTACATTTGTTAAGGACAAATTGACATTGATTTTTGCTTTTCTGTCACAGAATTCGGGGACTGTTGAGAGAAACTGGCCTGTACTATAAGGTGTGTATGCATGTATATACATAAGAATTTTGAAATATTAATTGGTGTAGATTTCATGTGTCAAAACTGTGTAATTGTTCATCATTAACAGTAGTTTACAGTATAACATGCCATCCATGTTATCTTTTTATACAGGGAATACTATCAGGACAGTACTTGTTCACATACAGAAATGCATACAACACGGGATTCCAAGATGGCTGCCGACTAGTCTAGTCCTTACTCTCTGAGCTCCTCACAGCTATTTAACTTTTGGTTTTTTTTACAACTTTACATCAACCTTTTTCCTCAAATTTTTATACTAAAAGATTTTATAAATCTTTTTCTACGCATTTGGATTATTTTTTCTTCTGGAATTATTATCCTGGGATTTATTTTACCTCAGAACATTCTTGGTATCTCTGCTGCTGGGACTCCTACTGCTCCAGTCTGTTCCTGGTTCCTGGTATCCTGTTAACTGCATTCCATTTCTGGGCATGGCTACAAAATCTGACTCCATGGAGACTCAGCCTACAAAGGCCAAATATACTTCAATGCTCTCTCCTGAAAAGATTCAGGTTCAAAAAGACTGAAATCATCTAGACAACCTACAGAAACTTTGAATGTAAGTAATAAAGATTTAAATGGCTCAAATTTCCTTTTAGAAGAACTAAAAATAGCATTAAAACCAATCCAAAGTGCTATACAAAACTTTTCAGAACAGTTTACAGACTTTAGTAAATCTTTAAAGCAAATAAACGATAGTATTGTTACTATTGAAAATAAAATCTTAGCTTTGGAGGTTAAAACAGACTTATTGGAAAGTGACTTTAAATCTAGAGATAAAACTGTTTCAGATTTACAAGCTAAAATATTGGATCTGGAAGCCAGGAGTCGAATAAATAACATCATTATTCGTGGTTTACCTGAATCTTATGACAATAAAAAACTTGTTATCTGTGACCAAAAATATCTTTGAAACACTGTTAAATTGTGAAGCTTCTTCAAAATCTATAATTGTAGAGAGAGCACACAGAGCACTGCGTACAAAGCAAGATTCTTCCACACCAAGGTTAATTTATACTAAGTTACTAAACTTTCAAGACACTTTCCAGATCCTAGAAACTGCTAAAACAAAGAAACAATTCATATGGAAGTCTCACAAACTATCATTTTCCCAAGATCTTCCTGCACAGATCAAATTAAATAGACAAAAACTAGCCCCTATTGTGCTGACTTGATAAAAGAGGGATTAGATTTCGAATGGCATATCCTAATACCTTGTCTTTTACAGCTAATGACAAAAGATTTGTATGTTCAGATCCTAAAGATGCAAAAGACATTTTTCTTAAAACATTTAAAAGCTTCCTGACACTGTATCTTAATATTCTACTGTTAAAGAACTACAATAAGGTTTGATCTTTTCTTTTCTTTAATATGACAGTATTTGTGTTACATGATTTGTAATTCTGGTGTGACATAATTATATTACCTTAAGAACTTGTCATGTAATTTACACATGATGGATTTGGTGTGACAGTGTGCAGTGACAGGATATATGCTTGTTAGATTTGTGTGGATTAATAGAAGCATTTAAATTCCTGTATTTACTTTTTCTCTTTCTCTCACATATGCTTGCTGTGTAAATAGATAATATGTTAATTTTACTACAAGCTTTGGAGTTACAGCCTTCTGTGTAAGCTAAATGATTTTTGGAGGGAAAAACATTCCATCTCAACATTCTAGCAAGAAAATCTTCCCCTCAGAGTTCCAGCTGATGCTCTGCATGAACATGCGCACACTACAGTCTCTCTGAGATGGATGGTGATGTCATCATTTGTGAGGAAAGAAGGACAGTTTCAAATACACAAGTCTGCTTGTTTTCAACAAGAATTCAATAGCACTAACTTTTTAATAGATCTGGCTATTATTTAAAGTGTTTTCTCTTCATAAATGAAGGTTGCTTTTTAAATTTAAACAGATTCATGTCACATATTATATTCAATGACTTTTAGTGTGTCTGCATGACTTCAAAGCAAGCTGCTACTTTCATAAAGCAGAGTGAAAATGTTTCTGGAAACAAATGAACAGGTTAGTTTTATATATTAAAATTCTAAAGGATGTGTAAAGAAATGAACATATTTTCCTATTCAGAATATTTTTTCATACAATATTTTATATTATACTGAAGTGTTTAATTTGACAAATGTTACAAAGTATACCTGTTCATATGAAAGTTTCATGTTCTTTCTATTCTCTGCTCTCTCTCATCTCAGAGGCTGGATGTGATATTTATGATTAGTAGTTTATGTTTAAGAAAGCCTTTACTTATTTGAAAGGTTTGAAATAACTATCTTTAATATGATTAGCTGAATCTACATGTATATATTTAAGCCCTTAGATTTACTGCATTTAGCTTGCTTGTTTCTGTTTTAATTAGATTTTCAAAATGTTTACTTTAAAAGCCTTGTCTTTTCATGCTGTTTTGCTATGTTACATCTATAGCTTAGAAGAATAGTATGGCTATATAACCTAACAGAGTCATTAGTAAAATATTCAAAAAGTAGATTTAAAATTATATGTATGCACATTGTTGTACATTCAGTCCAATATATATGATGCTGTTTAAGTTACTATTTAATAATATAATTATACTTTATTCATGTATATTATCTAGTGTTAAAACCTTACAGCTTATAATATTTCATTTTGAATAGTTCCTGTACTATTATTATCTAGTTAATAGATGCATCTCCAGACTGAATTGTTTTTCATTTTGAGATATGGTTGCTTGGTAGTTGTTTTTTGCTTTATTTGAACTATAACTAAATACTCATTCTACAGGTATTAGTGCTTTTATCATACTAATGGTCATGTTGATTAATGAAATTATCACTAAAGTACTAAAGAAGGTTCAGTAGATAGTGCATGACTATTATTTTTAGTTCAGTAATGCTATGCTTATTTACTTATATCATAATGTTACCAGTTGGTTTTGTTATACTTATATATGTTATCTTACATATCTTTCAGTTTTAATTGTATTACTTCTTATGATAGAGTGTTCTAGTTAAGCAGAGTGTGATTTATTTATTATTTACTTGTTTCTCTTTCTCTTGAAATACTTGAGGAAATACATTTAATCACTATAAATTTCAATTTAAGGATAGGAGCTTTAGATTAGTATTAGAAGTAGGGATTAAGCATGTTGGACGTCTTGAAATTAGTTAATTTTGTATATATTTTTAGTAGTATTACTCGGACTTTATGTTATGTTAGGCTTCCTTTGAGTAATTTGTATTCTAACTTGAGGTTATTATTATCTATAATTACAATGTTTTTTCATGTTCTTCTGCTCTTCCTTTATCACAGGGGATTGGTGGGTAGGCACTAGGGTTAGGATAAAGGTTATTATTATACATTTCATGGTTCTTAAAAACCTTTTTCTTTTTTTTCAACAAATGTTATTTGATGACTTGCTTGAATACTTAAAGACTGTTTTTCTTTTATTTTTTTCTTCTTCTTTTTAATGTTGTGTTGGATTTGCACCTTGAGTTCACTTTTATAGCATCAATAATGATTATACTTGTAGAATATGCCTGTTGACATAATTTTAGATTCTTGGAATGTTAGAGGCATTCAAGATAAAGCGAAAAAGTCACTATTATTTCATATGATCTTTAAATCACAGGCTAACATTTGTTTTATTCAAGAGACCCATATTTCACGTATTGATTGGAATAAAGAGTTAAAAATGGATCAAAAGATTATAGCTTCAGGTGACTCATCTAACTCCAGAGGTGTAGCTATAATCATTAAACAAAAATTCATTGGGAATATTATTGATGAGAAATTTGATGATGAGGGGAGGTGGTGCTTATTTACCACTTATATTGCTGGTTTGGACAAACCCTTATTAATTTTAAATCTATATGGCCCATGTAATTCACAACATTTGTTCATTTTAAAATTTACAATATTCTTGCATCCTATAAGGATCATCATATTATAGTGGGTGGTGACTGGAATGCAGTTATAAACCCTGTAATTGATCGTTCGCTCCACTGTCACCTATAATCTTCAATCTACTCTGGCTATAAATGATTTGATGACAGAATATAATTTAATAGATCCCCTCCGCACTGTTAAAAATATAAACAAGAATGATATATATACTTATTATTCTAAGTGCTATCATTCGTGGTCCAGATTAGACTTCTTTCTAATTTCAGATTATATTTCAAAATATATTGTGGACTTTACTACAGAACCCAGATTCTTTTCGGATCACTCAAGAATTTCACTAAAATTGAACATAAAACCCAATATCAAAAATAAAACTATGTTTAATAAGTGGACCTTAAATAATAACTTATTGTCAAATGAAGATATTTGCAAACAAGCTTCAGAAATCCTAAATGAAATGGTGAATAGTCTTGAATCATCAGACATTCCTTATGACATACAATGGGCTGCATGTAAAGCAAGATTAAGAGGTTTATTTATTAGTAAAGCTGCTTTTTCAAAAACAATACTTTAAGAAAGAGGAATTCTTAAAATCAAGAATTTCTTCGTTGGAAAATCATCTTAGTCTGAACTATGATGCTACTTTAGAAAAACAAATTTTTGATTGTCAGAAAGATTTAATTCTGCTTCACCAAAATAACCTCTCCTTAGCTGAACAAAAGCTACTTGCTTCATATTCAGAGTGGGCCCAGGTTCCATCTAAATTGTTAGCGAGAATTATTAAAGTTAACTTCAGAAATCCAAATATTACATCTTTATCTTATAATAACAGATTATATAATACTGATGAAGAGATTATTCAACTTTTCACCTCTCTTTACACTGAGTTATATTCAGGTTCTTCTAATTCTGTTAAAGATAATTACTCAAAACTCTTTTTAGACTCTTTGCAGTTCCCTAAACTTAATGATAATCAGCAAAAACTACTTTCTACCCCTATATCGGTACAAGAAATCTCGGATTCAATAGATAATCTTAAATTGGGTAAATCTCCGGGACCTGATGGTTTTACTCCAGAATTTTTCAAAACTTTCAAATTGGTAGTTCTTCCCTTTCTATTTAAAGTTTACAATCATATAAGAGTTAATGATATCTCAGATATTCATTGGAACACATCCAAAACCATTCTAATTCTAAAAATAATAAAGATAAATCTGACCCAGTAAATTATAGACCCATTTCTTTAATTAACGTGGATATTAAGATTCTGTCATCTATTCTGGCTAACAGATTGAAACGGATTTTACCCTCAATTATCTCATCAGATCAATCAGGTTTTATGTCTCAGAGACATGCTTGGGATAATACTCTATCTTTAGAGACTATACTTCATCTCATTAAGAAAAATCCAAACCCTATATATGCTTTGATTATAGATGCATCAAATGCCTTTGACAGAGTATGTTGGAACTTTCTATTTCAAACTATGTTATGTTTTAATATTCCCTTATTCTTTATAAATTTTTAAAAGTTTTATACAAGAATATGTTTACTAGACTATACATTAATGGTCAATTTTCTGCTCGATAAAGATCACTAAAGGAACAAGACAGGGTTGTCCATTGTCCCCTTTTCTTTTCAACATTTACTTAGAACCTTTGCTATTGTTTATTACTCAAAATACTTTTCATAACATCCCTAGAATTCTTAATACTAATATTCATTTCTCTGCTTTTATGGATGATTTAGTAATCTACTTTCAAACTCCATTATCTGATTACAGAAAAATAATGAATTCTATTGATTATTTTTCTTTGGTTTCCAACTATCTTTTAAATTCTACAAAAACTCATATTTTTCCCTTAAATCATTTAGCACACAAATCTTTTTGTTTCCAGACGATCATTTTCAGTTTACTTATAATATAAAATATTTAGGAATTAATTTAGAACACAATAATAAATCTTCCTTTCAAAATAATATTAATAAATTATGGAACTTTATATTGTCTGATATGGACAGATGGAAGCATCTAAACCTTTCATTTCTTTCAAGGGTGGCCATTATTAAAATGAATATTCTGCCTAAATTTCTTTACCAATTCTCATCATCTGATCAGATAATTTCAAAAATTTTTTGAGTCTGTAAATAAAGCTTTGGCAAAATTCATATGGTTCCCTAAATCTGTTAGAATTTCCTATTCTAGATTGGCATTTTCGAAGGACAAGGGAGGTTTGGGTTTACCTAATCTTTATCTCTATTATTTGATTGTCTCATCCAATAAACTTCTTACTATCTCTAAATTCAATAACACTTCTTATCCAAATCACTCTTTATGGATAAAATTATGGTATAATTATGTCATTTCTAATAATTTAAATCCTGAAGCTATTCCCTTTATCTCTCTGGATAGTTTATTTATTAAAAATATATCTACAGTATTTAAACAAAAGATTAGAGATTTCCAAACCTTACTCAAAATGTGTAAACTAGAAAAGATCTCGCACCATGTTCAGCCAATTCATCTAAACCCAAATATATTATTGGACAATAAACTTTTGAACTTAACAAACTATCCTTTAATTAAAAATCTAAAAGTAGGAGATGTTTTGAAATATCTTGACTTGCCTTTATCTGACTGGCGTAAGTTATTGAAAGTAAACTGGAATTACTCACCAATTCTTACACAACTAAGAGCAATAATTAAAAACAAATTTGTATCTCTGGTCCCCATAGACACACAATTGAAAAACCTTAACACGATTATCAAAATACTTTCATCATCTGATAAAATGCTCTCAAACTCATATAAATTAATTAATTCTTTAATGATGGACCACAACTGTCTTTTATCTAATGTTTGGTTGAATTATAATTCCCAATTGTCAGAATCTCAGAAAGTCCTGGCTATTAGACACACTAAGGAATTTATCCCTTTTAAAAGATTAGCATACACACAATTAATGATTAATAATGATGCCTACTTTACCCCAATCAAATTAAACAAATTTAACCCAAATAAGTCCCCTTCGTGTTCATGCTGTTCTCATCCCCAAGCAGACCTCCTTCA
>NC_056735.1:449138448-449153448 GCF_019279795.1 Protopterus annectens | reverse complement strand
GAGCTAAGGGTCTAATTATATTCCCTCCCACCCATTCTATTGTAGTTGTGTTCTTAATCCCAGTGTATCTGTTGTTGTCTGCCCCTTATGATAATTTGGCACTATAATTCTCTCCCTCTGTCTGTTATTGCTGTTGACAATAAGCAGATAAGTATTATTTTGCAAAGTCTCCCCCTTTAAACTATTCATCAGGCTAAAAGACCTTTGAAAAAAGTGCTTAATATTATGTGCACTGATACTGCTTGCACTGATTTTAATATTAAATTAGTGAGTTTTTTTTTTTGCTACAATTAGCTTACTGGTTCTTGCTGGTGGCAGTTGTTTTATATTGAACTTTAAATATTCAAAAACAAGTCCAACTAAACATTACCTTAAACCAAGCTCCAAGCAGTTACTTTCACCCTTGCCCCCAGAATCATTCTTATTGGCATTATGGATAAGCACTTCCCCACAACCACCATGTTAACAGTTGCACATATGCGGCTGTGGCCTCTAGGACAAGTACAGGGGACACCATGGAAGCAAACCCACATGGTGCAACTATAATATCAACAAGCTTTATAATAAAAGGAAAATAATTTTGACCAAAAGTTAAAAGAGCAATTCCAAGAATGTTAGAGTCCTTGTCACTGAACTCATGAACTCAATAAAATCTACTAAAGCCAAGTCTGAGGCTAAAACAGCTACACAATCACAAGTTAAACAATCACAAGGCATTTTTAGTTATGTTTATAATCTCAAAAGTACAATGAAGCAATGCACTGAACTGATTGTGAGCATTTTTATCTGTGCTTAGGCTGAATATATAGTGATCCTACTGGCTGATAAACTTAGTTCTAACTTTACTCCTCTGTCCCTGCTGTCTGTCCATCAAAATATACTTAATAGTAGCTTGCCACCAGTTATCACAGAAAACCAAGTTCTAAAAGTGCGATCAAAAGCTAGAAATATTGCCTCGGTGGGTCCTGACAATATCCCTGGATACATTTTATATGGCATGAAACACAATTTAGCCACACCCCTAATGACACTTTTCAGTCTTATATCCATAAAGGCTTTGTACCATGTGAATGTTGAAGAGGTACAATCATTCCTCTGTATAAGGGAGGACCTCCCACAGACCCAGGCAATTACAGACCCAAAAGGCTGAGCAGCTTCATATGCAAAGTTATGTAAAGGCTTATCATAGAACTAATCAGTCAGGGTACAGGAACCTCCAAACACTGAACCTGTCTCAATTTGGATTTATGAAAAGCAGATCATGCTTATTCAATCTATTGGATTTTTTTTGAAAACATCATCAAAGAAATGGATGAAGGCAAAAAGGTACACCATGCATACCTTGACCTGGTAAAAGCTTTTGATAAAATTCCCCCCTCAGGCATAATAGAAAAGCTAAATAAAGTGGGAATAAACCCCTGTGTCACTTGCTGGATTGTAAACTGGATCACAGATAGGATGCAGTAAATCAAAATAGGGGAAGTTGCCTCCACAAAGAGACAAATCACTAGTGGAGTCCCGAGGGATCTGTGCTGGGACTTCTCCTGGTTGGCATCTACTTTTCTTAAGTAAAAGCCAATACCAAAGGGCTCTGAATGACTAAGTCTGCAGATGACTGTAAGCTAGAAGCAGTCATTGAATCCCAAATGACTTTGCAATCTAGCAAGAAGGCTTGTTCCAAATAAATAGCTGGTACCAAAAGCATGTACTGAATCTAATACCAGAAAATGTATTATTTTATACTTTGGGAAGTTAACTATCCCAGGGAACTACTACATTAACAATGCACCCCTAAGAGATGACCCAATTGTTCAGGATTTGGAAATGTATGTGGACAGTGACCTAACTTTTGACCAACATGTGTCCATTGTTGTAAAAGTCCTTCTATATTGCACTGTTTATAAACAAAGGGGTTATGTACATTAACAATGCACCCCTATGAGATGACCCAGTTGTTCAGGATTTGGAAATGTATGTGTATAGTGACCTAACTTTTCACCAACGTGACCATTGTTGTAAAAGTCCTTCTATATTGCACTATTTATAAACAAAGGAATTATGTACATTAATGATGCACCCCGGTGGTGGTGCTGTGGTACCATTGTCACCTCATAGCAAGATGTTGTTCCATTCAATTCTCAGTTAGAGCGTCTTCTGTGTGGAGGTATACGTGAATGGGGCATGCCTTCGTTGAAGGTTGTGCGTCAGGGCTGGTAACCCGGTACGTAAAAATCCACTACCAATCATTAGCGGACCAGAGTTCCGCTGTGGCGACCCCTAACCGGGAAAAGCCGAAAGACACAAACAAACAATGCACCCCTAAGAGATGACCCAGTGGTTTAGGATTTGGGAACTTTCGTGGACAGTGACCTAACTTTTGCCCAACATGTGTCCATTGCTGTAAAAGTTCTTCTATATTGCACTGTTTATAAACAAAGGGATTATGTCTAAGGTCTAGGGGTGTCATTGTTTCCTTTACTCAGTGCTTGTTATGCCAGTCATTGAATACAATGACCCCTTTGGCATGCATCTGTCTAGACACATGCAACAACTGGAACCAGGAGCATAGTTAGGGTGAGGTGAGAGGGGCAACTGCCATGATCACAGAGTATTGGGGGCAAGATAAACTGAACTTGATCTTTAATGCAACACCAACTTTTAAAGTTGGTATTGCATTTGCTGTCAAAACTGAGCACTGTATCACTCAGTGTTTGGTCTTACCTGTAACAACTGCTTACAACATTGTAGTTTGCCACAGTTTAAAAGTAAAAAATATATATATATATATCTTTTTTTAACTAAATCCTGAGCTCTGTGGTACTCTGTGCAGCTATGCAGGCAGGGTATAAACTATAGCAACTGTTTGCTACATTTATAGCAAGTAGTTTGTTACAAGTGAAAAGAAGAAATTTTTTTTTTTCCTTAAACTAAAACATGAGTGCTCTAATGCTCCTTTCAGGCAGGGTATAAACAGTAGAAACTATTTGCTACATTTGTAGCAAATAATTTGCCTCTTCTTCTTCTTCTTCTTTCGGCTTTTCCCGGTTAGGGGTCGCCACTGCGGATCACCTGTCCGCTCATGACTGGCAGTGGAGTTTTACAGTGTCGAGTTGCCAGCCCGGCACTCAACCTTCCACAGAAGGCACACACACACATCCACTCACACCTAGGGCCAATTTAGAGTGTCCAATCCACCTTTGCTAGATTTAAAAAAAAATGAGGATTTTTTTTTTAACTGAAACATGAGTGCTGTAGCTCTCCATGTAGACAGGGTATAAATTGTAGCAAATGCATGCTGCATTTGTAGCAATCAGTTTGCTACAGTTTAAGAAAATAAGGATTTTTTTTTTAACTGAAACATGAGTGCAGTAGATCTCCATGCAGGCAGGGTATAAACTGTAGGAATTGTTTGCTACATTTGTAGCAAGCAATTTGCTACTAAAAGAAGAAACTACTTTTTTTATTAAGTATGTTGAAGGACAGTTGGGGGCAGGGCACAGAAATGGGACTTGATTGGATGGTGCAGGAACGTGGTGGGGGGATGTCATGCATGTGGCCACTGGGTTGGTGTGCCAGTAGAAAGCACATCCATTTTTTTTTTTTTGGCCTTCAGTCAGTGGAAGAGTTGCATTGTAGATATAAGTGCAATACGCCAATCATTTACTTGTTTAGAATGTAGTGAATGACAATGAAGTGCTTTGTTTTTTTTTCCTTCACTTGAAGAGCTGAGGGGCTGGAGTGCTGGTTCATAGTACCCTGGGCACTGGTTAAACCAACTATGCTTATGACTGTAACACCCACAGAGATACCTTACTAAAAGGATACAAAGCCTAAACAGCATGTCCTACATGGACTGGCTCCTGTGTCACTGTACTCCTTATAGTATAGACTGCTTAGAGGTGACCTGTGTCTGGCATACAAAGCATCCTGAAACCCAATACTGATGGGTTTATGACACACCAGCAAGTCAAATGGTATCAAAAATACTTGGTCTAGGGATGTAAACCTCTTCTGCAACATCTACAGAATGGTTTGGAGGGACAGGTATATTTCACAGAGGATATCACTGCTCTGGAACAGACTGCCCATCCGCATAAAACAAAGTTAATCTCTGCCCAGTTTCAAGCACAACTTGGATCTATGGCTGGGAAACAAAAAGTTTTCCCCAGGACTGCCCCTGTACTTTTAATGGACAAAAGCAGCTCCTAAATGCTTTACCCCATGCCTGGGTCCCCTCAAATTATTTATGGCATAACTACAGTTATTTTCATTGGAGTAATATATAATTATTGATCATTTGATGAGTAAGGCTAATCTCTAACCAAATGATAATAATTCAAGCACAAAAAGGAAAATTGACTAGACTTAAAATGGCCTATGAACACATAAATGCAGCTAGAAGTATATTTGTACTAAAACAGTATTTACATCAGTATTTAGAGCAGTGTGATAAATGCATGACAATTTTCATATAGAAAATTTTCAAAGAAAAAGGAGAAAAATAAGAAACCACAATTTATTTCTGAGAAAAAAATAGCTGAGTAGTTCCAAGTATGCAAAAACATTAATGACATAACAAGTGTTAGATAGCAGTAGGCTTAATGTGAAGTGAGATAAGCAGCATGTCGTTTTTTAGCTATTAGCAAAACAGTTGCATTTAGATGAATCAGCTAACTGATTAGGCATTGTTTTTGTGAAATGTAAGTAATAAAAAAGTGACACTAAAGCTAGTACAGTTTAGAGAATAAGCATTTTGTTGTAGCCATTGCAAAGGTGGGTGGTGGTTTGGATAATTCTTCATTGGGTGATCTAATAGGATAGTGACATGCTTTAAGTATTAGTGGTGGATAAAATGTATATGTTAATAATTTCATGTCTGTCATACAAATAAAAAATGAAATAAGTACTGAAGCAATGAATTTATAGCACAGAAATGCTGGAACAAGAGCCGTATGATATGGATAGGTTCATCATTTCATGGGTGTTTTCTAAGCTAATGACCACACAGGCCGTTTTAAGCCTAGCCATGCATCCCAAATCTCTGATGAGTTCTGCTACCCTTGGCAAGTGTAACTGGGGGCTTGGGAGATAAAACATATAGAAACAGAGGAGCCTGGGTGATATACCTTACATATGTAATTTCTACATGTGAATGGCATTTCTTGAATATTTGTCATGCCACATTTTAATGCACAAAACCACAATTTATTTTTGGTAGTGTATTTGCCAGCAAATTATGACACCAGCAGTTGTAGTATAATTCTCACACATTAGAAGTGCCCATTAACACATATGTCTGGGGCCAGATCTGCTTGGCTTAAATGTACCATTACATATCACTGCAGTACTGGAAAGCATGTTCAGAATATACTGTTTTTATGAGAGCTTTGGTTCAAACATACGTAGACAATGAACAACAAAAATACGAAAATTTAGAAATTAGTTGAAAATGATATGCATAAGCATTATAGTACTTTTAATAGTAAAGCTAGCAGATACTATAAGGATAATTTAACTATAGCACAACGTAAAGCAATGACTCTTTTGAAGCAGGATAATACTTTAATTGTGTGACCAGCTGATAAAGGTGGACCGATTGTTTTGATGAATCGAATTGATTATATGAATATTGTAAAAGGGATGCTAGGTGAAGAAAGATTTTATACAAGTATTAACATGACTGAAGTTATGAATAAGGTGGTCAGCGTCTACGCTATGTTAGATGATTTGTTAATAAGTGGAGATATAGACTTTCAGCTGTATAGATATCTAAAAATAGAGAATCCCCTTATTCCTATATTGTATGGATTGCCTAAAATTCATAAAACAATGGTCAATCCACCCATGAGACCTATAGTTTCAGGACAAGGGTGGGTTACTGAGGCACTAGCACTATATTTGGAACATCACCTAGGACCTTTGGTTCGGGCTAAAGAATATATCCTTAAAGATAGTAAACAATTTTTAATAGATTTATATACTTATACAAAGACGGTAAATGATGAAGAACATTTTCTTCTCGTCACTATGGATGTAGTTAGTTTGTTTACGGTCATACCCAATGACATAGGTATAAGCAAAATTCTTAGGTACATGCAAAAGAATACGAATATGAGTACTGAAAGAATTGAGCTATTAGTACTGTTCCTTGAAACTGTACTTATGAATAACATCTTTATGTTTGGAGATGATCTGTATATACAGAAGGAAGGCGTAGCTATGGGCACAGCTTGTGCCAATAGCTACGCCAACCTGGTTATGGCGGATTGGGAGGACGAGCTTATGTTTACTATGGAGGGTTTTAAGAAGCATGTAGGCTTCTACAGAAGATTTGTGGACGACCTCTTTTTTATCTGGCGGGGTAACCAAAAGGAACTAGAAGAATTTTTTATGCAAGTTAATGACCTCACGTACTTTTTAAAATTTACATCTACTTTTTTATATGATAAGATCTCTTTTCTAGATGTGCATATAGAAAGACTAACTAGTGGTCTGCTAAATACATCCATACATAGGAAAGCTTGTTATAAAAATACACTTCTACACAGAAGTAGTATGTACCCTAGGTATGTCTTCAATAATGTCATAAAAGGCCAAATTATGAGAGCATCTAGATTGAATCCGACGTTGGAAGGATTTCAACTAGAATCTGAGCTTCTTAGAAATAATTTTAATGAAAGGGGATATGATGTGAAAGCATTTGATTTGACATTACAGAATGTATATACTCTGAGAGACTCTATAGCACAGCCATATTTTTCTGAAAGCACTGGAACAGGTGCTTCAGGTATTAGAAATGAGAATTTGGGCATAAAATTTTTAACATATTATACGAAAGATTTTGAGTTATTAAGAGCTAGTGTTATGAAGCACTGGGAGACACTTCTTTTAGATGAAGAAATAGGTAAACTGGTAGGGGGACAACCGGTCTTTACATTTCGTAACAAGCCTAACCTTAAGAGAATTTTATGTTATCCCTCACTTAGTAGTTATTGTCCTATCTTCAGGGACCTAGGAGCAAACACTACTCCTTGTAATAAATGCAATCAATGCATGTATATAGATGAAAGTACTACATTTAAGCATCCAAAAACACATAGAATATATAGGTTTAATACTGGAACAAATTGTATGAGTACAGGTTTGGTTTATTTAGCCACGTGCATAGGCTGTACTTGTTTCTATGTGGGTAAAACTAGTAGACAACTCAGAGAGAGAGTTAGGGAACATGTCTACAATATTAATAAGTGCTCAGAACATAATGCACTTGCAAAACATGTACACACTCAAGGAGGAGATCATAGCTTTAGGTTTCGGGCTATACAACTTGTTTATCTCAGTGACAGGGGAGGGGACTATGATAATTTTATATTAGAATGTGAACTCAGATGGATTATTCGCCTGAGTGCAGATAGACCACCTGGATTAAACAATAAAATCCAAATAAAACCTATTTTGAAGAAAAGAAGACTAAAAAGAGTAAGTAGTCAGCAGTAATATAGGGATATATCTTAGCATATAATACTATGCTGCCCAACATAGCATTTTGATCATGATTCTAATATTAATGTACTAATAATGGTGCATTTTTTATATTACTTTACATATTAATACTACTATCTTTGTTATGACTTGCTAGGTAATATGTGTTATAAACAGGTTTAAAGATAAATGTTATTTTTAAATGTTTTATAAGTATTGTTAAGCATGCATTTTATAAGTATCTCAAATATAAGGGTGATATGCTTTTAAGAATGCTATCAATTAACTTTAATTGTTTTATTGTCTGACCTATGATGATGCTTCTACTTCTATAAGATGCATGAGTAAAGGGAAATGTTTGTGAGTTTGAAAAAGCCTACGGGTGAAAGCGCTAACTCTGATATTAAAACTTTTATCTTGGTCTTCAGACTGTCGCTTCATTTGCTTTCATGAAACTTTCATTATAATATGTACACTGCTGTCTATTGCTGGTTTTAAAAAACTGGGTCTGTTGGAGCTACTTAATACTGGGTCTGTTGGAGCTATTGGTAACAATGAATGTGAACAGTTTATCTGGAGTTATTTGAACCTTCAGCAGTGCCATCCGCTAGTGTTCCGTATATGCAACTGACTGTTTTTGTATACGTAGACAATGTCCACATTGGGAATCTTGTTTATGTCCCTGGGATTCATTAACAATCAGGTAGGATTTGAACTATGCCTACAATTTTAAACATGTTAACATGATAAACAGCATGTCTACTTAAATATGCATGCTGCTCTTCGCATCTACACATTTGTAAGTGTCTTTTCATTGCCAGCAATGGTGTTCTTGGCCATGAAAAGGTGCTTGCATACATGAGCACAGAATGTAAACAAAATAGCTTGCTTATAGGAAAAGCTAAGACACGAGCATGTGCTGTAGTCCCGAAATGCAATGGGTAAGTGCAGAGAAAGAATTCTAAAGGAGGGGAACTGAAATGGGGAAATTGTACACAAATAACGATTTGCACTACATGATAATTAATAGGGAAGGAGAAATGGGTAAGTGTAGCCATATACTACAGACAGATGTGCTGAAATGTCAAAGAAACATTTCTAACATAAATCCTGCCATACTGATGTAATGATAATTAAAATGTCAATGACAATACTGGAGTTATGTACATAAATAAAACAGACATGCTAACAAAAGATGTGATAGGGATATAAAGCTGCAGTGTAACAAAAGGAAGTAAATTGTGATATACATGTTAATAAAATGCTGAGTTGAGATAAGTGGCAAGGACAGAAGACACATTATAGGACAAATGCATGCACAGCAGTTACTGTGTATGAGATGTATATTCAGGGAATTTATGTATGCATGCTGACACTGCTGCTGTATTCTACACCTCAGAATGTTTACACATGAACAAATAGAATGTACAGCTGTAATGTCATGTACATCAGAAATGGAGATTTTTTTTTGCAAAGAAATGTCAGTGACACCCCTTGGAAAGGGGTTTATGACCTATAAACATACAATAGACAATCATATGTTGTATAGTCATGTAAATGCTAAATAGTAATATAATAACATACAACATACATAACTTATAAATGACAACACATATTGAATGACATTTCATTATTTCAAGTTTTCCACTGTTATTTGCAAACATCTCAGACAGCGTTATACTTGGCATGCTCACATGGAATTATATAACAGCAATTCAACAGCAGCAACACATAAGAAAGTATTGTAACAGAGGACCAATTACCGTTTGTGATGGTTCGGCAGTGTGCCTTACAGTAAGGCACATTTATGGAAGCTTTTATCTGCCATTAAGCTGTACAGTGTAATGAAAACAATAGCAGTAATAAAGAAATGCCTAGTTGAAGACATGTAATGCACAGCATTATTCATTGGAAATAAGTAATGTCTCTGAGCAATGAGTGACATGATGAATATGCATGTCATGTCATTTCCAAGCACATGCCAGGACAGATATCAGAGAGATCATAACAATCATGGATGGTTATATCATATAGAACACCCTTGAAGGACTCACAGCACGTTTATATCATAAGTGGGATGAAAGCCCTACTTTGTAAGACAAGACCTGAAAAACATGGCCCTCTGACTGTGCCATAACTATTATCTGTGTGTAAGCCACTGCTGTCTGACACAGTTGTGACCAGATTCAAACTCTAGTATATTATACTAAGTTCTCCCCAGCCCTCTGTACTGACTGCATGTGCTACAGCAGATAGCAGCTGAGGTTGCCACAAATAGCTGAATTGAATGCATTATGAATTTAATATGAGCAATCAGATTTACTGAGAATGTTGGAAAGAAGCTATACATTTTGCTGTCCACACAACATCGAGCAGTACAATATCAAAGATTCTTTGACAAGGAAGCTGTTTTCATTATGTAGTATATATACTATTTCAGAATTGAACCACTCTGTGTCTGTACAGGTATGCTGTATAAGCCAGTACTTAATGCATATGCCACAGGAGCATGCACAACATGACATGCCCATTACATTAATCATTACACTGTCTTGCAGTCATAATCTGTAATGATATATCATTGTCCAGCATAAAAATGGATAAGAATAATGAAATATAATAGTATTTATATGTCAGTGCATTCATGTAATTTTGCCATTTCAAGAACTGAACAGTAAGTTATGTGACTACCAATAAATGACATGTGGATGAACTATAAGCACCCCAGTAGTTCTGACACCCCACTTATGCTAACTTATTACATCAGATGAATGTGTTGTAAACAATCACTTTGAGATAAAAGGAATGATGGAGGCCTTTCCCACTAAAAATGGACACATTGTAATTGTAGTGGATGCAATTCATGCATTATAGTATATTATACCATGACCCCCCCAAAACGTGCACGCTGATTGGTCAGCGTGCCCATTGTAAATCGAGTTATACTCATGGAAAAAGGTCCGGTCGCCCGGACTTTTTTCCATTAGTATAACTCGTTTTTTTAAAATACTGTCTCGCTATGTTAAATGGGTTTAACATAGCGAGACAGCTTTAAAATAAGCAACAGAGATCTCCGTTGCTTATTTTAAAGCTGTTTTGCTATGTTAAACCCATTTAACATAGCGAGACAGTGTTTTAAAAAAAAGCAACGGAGAAAGCAAGATCTCCGTTGCTTTTTTTAGTGTCTTGCTATGTTAAATGAGTTTAACATAGCGAGACAGTTTTAAAATAAGCAACAGAGATGTCCGTTGCTTATTTTAAAACTGTCTCGCTATGTTAAACTCATTTAACATAGCAAGACACTAAAAAAAAGCAACGGAGATCTTGCTTTCTCCATTGCTTTTGCCCACAGCTCTGATGTACTCGCGAGGCGCAGTACATCAGAACTGCCGGATGCCAGACATCTGCGGAAGGGCAGTAAACAGGCATTATACTATGCCATTATTTAAGAAAAGTAACAGTTTCTTTTCTTAAATAATGTCATGGTATAATAGCAATAACCCACTTCTGGGTGTGGGTAATGCTAAATTTACCCACGGTTGGCTTTGTTTGGTCCCTCGGGTCCAAACCACGCCAACCGTGGGTAAATTTAGCATTACCCACACCCAGGCGTGGGTTATTGCTATAATGCCCAACAACACTAGCTGTGGCTGAGGAGCACATGGGCATTTGACAACAGAAAATACAACATATTGTACAGGATGAATGCGCCATGGTAGAAGTGTCACAGAAAATAAATTATATTGTACAGGATGAATGCGACATGGTAGAAGTGTCACTATAATTGTGAGATATGTTGGTATGTCAAGGTATTACATCATGTTATAGCTGCAAGAGATATGTGTACCTGCAACTGCTCTACTAAGCCAACAACATATAGAATGACATCTTATTCCAATGTACCAGAGGATAACACTTCCTTCATATGTTATGTAAGGAAAATGCAATCACATGTCTTCATTACTCTGAATAAAGACATTGCTATGTTAGAAATTGTCATAGCCTTTTGTAAGAGGAATCAACATCTGCATGCGTAGACAGCAGATGTGTTTAACAACAGTGTTAGTGACATCTACAGTCACAGTAAGACTAATAAAATGTAGCCTATGCAGTAAAGGCTGGATTTGAACTACCTACCTAACTTCACAAGTTACAGATTAATTCTGAATGGTAAGCACCACATGACATGTTGAAGTACAAGTGGGACAGTGTACAGTTAAATGTGTGACATCACCACTATTTATTAACTGGATATTTATGCTAAAAAGTGGTCAAAGTGCACAATAGCATTGTAAAGCTATGCATCATATATGTATTGGAAGAATAACATAGATAGTATGAGGGTGAAAGGCACTCTCACAGCTAGCCTCAAACATCTTACATATGAAGTTACACAATTTACAAAGCACAGTATAAATGTCATGCAGCACATGAAAATGTGTACTCCAACTGAGAGATATTGCAGTTATGGTAGCACTATGTAATCATTGTGTGGCCCAAAAATTATTTCCCTGAGGATGCTAGGATTTGCTAGTGTAATACTGTGCCACAGTAAATCCATCTCTTACCAGGAAGTATATGTTAAGGTGGGTCTAGGGCACATGCTTGACTAGCATATGTCCAAATCACAAAACATCAAACACACATACACGAAAGCGCTTAACATCGAAAAGCGCTTCCGTGTATGTGTAGTTCAAAAAAAAATCTATGTTTCTGCACCCCTACACCCCCCCACTTTATTATTCTCACTCTGAGATCGCACTACAGTGGGGAAAAGGGAATTTTCACTTACCCGCACTGTAGTCTGATCTACGAAACAGGCACACATACACGGAAGTGCTTGTCGATGTTAAGCACTTTCATGTATGTGTGTTCGATGTTTTGTGATTTGGACATATGCTAGTCGAGCATGTGTCTGGATCCCGTTAAGGTGGTTGTGAGGTAGCCAACTGTATATGATTGTAATCACAGACACAGTATTCAAGCAGGGATGTACTTCAATCACCTACCTATCTGGTTACACCATATAGACAGCACATTATCAGCAACCAGTGCTACAGGAGAATACTGAGGGCAAGTGAGGCACACAGCATCTATGAAAAAATGACACCAGCAGTGTACTACAAAGGAGATGCATTTTGAGTTTGACACTGCAAATGTGTGTAAACCAATCCGGAACTCATTTATAGTCACACACAAACTCTTAGAAGTTAAGAAATACTGCATTAAAACCTTCTATCTCTCTATTGCACATTCAAGAGAATAGGGTAAAAAATGCAAGTGCCACAGGAGAAGTCTGATATTAAAGTATGACAGTTCACTTTAGAAAGAATGATCTCATCAGTGAGTTGCACCAGGGGTGAAGGCATAGAATATAATTTCTTAGTTGTGAAATCTTATTACTGGCTGCCAACCCACCTGTCATTTGAAAAACTGAAATGTCTCACCCCACATAACAAATTCTTTCCCCTCTAAAAATCAATAAATATATTTTTTTTCAATCTGTAGAACTCTAATTGAAGGCATTAATTTAGACAGTTGTGGGCATAGTATGTTTTTAAAAAGCCATGGTTTCTCTAAGTAATGTATAGAAAAAGTGTACTCAGTAGAATACAAAGAGTATGTCTAGCTACACCCTTGTTTTACAAAGAATTTGTGATTGTGAAATATGATATAAGGGGATGGTAGAGTAATCTAGTAGTTCAAAACATTTCTTCAGAGTAGAAGTTTATTGAGCACAGCTGTGTTAGAGAACAAGCTTATCATGAATGCCATATCATAGACAAGGTACGGGTCAGTATCCTTACACAACTGTGGGGTGTTTTCACTCCTAAATGCAGGCCCCATCAGCTTAGGAGGCCATGCTTGCTCTTCTTAAGGTCACTATAGTGGTGATAACATTGTTTTGCAGAGTGTGGAATGCCAAGTGTCATGTAGACAGCTTTGGCTAAGCTATTCTAACCCTCAACCTCATAGTGAGACCTGGTATAATCCCCTGCAGAAGTCTACGTCATAGCACTTCACAAGGACTGCCACAGATATCCTGGACATCCCACCTTTGTGCTCTAAATTTAGCACCATTCTCTTCATGGCCAGCCATGTCTGCAAAAATCAACCTAAAAAGAGATGTCTGTACTGATTCCCAGTTTAGAGATCTCACATGTATTTGGTTATGCACAAAGATGCACAATCTTGCAACCTGCATTTGTGTAATTGAAAGCAGATGGATTCCTTGGCAGACATATTGGCAATACTTACATAACATAGCAGTAAAGGTGTTAAGCAAGGCATTGAACTGTGGCATATGTGATGCTCAACCTATTGACATATATTCCAATGTTCAACAATGAAATGCTTAATAGCATGTCTTTTAATCTTTCAGTTTGGAAAGAGAAAGTGGATGAATTTGACATATTGTGATAATGGGGCTTACACAATGTTAAAACTTTGTTGGATCAGTTGGGAATTGAACAAATGGGATAAAGCATTTAAAAACTGTAAGTCTTGACATCGGCATAGGAGAACTTCCCTTTAAACTCATAAAGTAGAGATATGCTAATTTCAGAATGAATGGGGATACAGTTCAGAGAGTACTATATGTGTGTGATTTTAATTAGTCCTGGGAATGCATTCCTGTGTAAAAGTCAGTATTTCTGTTTGTAAATATATGTCAGATGGCTTCCGCTGAATGAGCTGAATAATACAGGCTGGGGTATGTTACATACCTACCTCACAAGACATCCATGTCCTAAACAGACAGAATATTTTATGAGTTACGATGATTCTAACAAAAGTATTGTGCCCATCATACATAAGCAATTGCATTTAAATTAAATATCATCACTGTCATATTTATGAAATTGGACACACATTAGCTTGAGGTTATATGTGAAGCATTTATGATATCTGCTAAGTAGAAAAGTTTGCTTATGCATGCATTATTGATACATTGCTTGCAAGAAACATGTTTAACATTATCATTTTCTTTAGTTTTACAGTCCTAATCAAAATGTTGTAGGGAATGAGATTCGTACACCCTTTATTAAAACATTTAGATGGATTTGAACCATTAATCAGCTTTGTTCATTATTTAAACACACCAAACTTATACCTTGTGCTACAGAAGTAGGTATATGATGGTAGAATTTCTCCACTCAGTTCTGTCCAGAGAAATGAGGCAAGCATAACATTGCCAGGCATGTTTGCGCTACATACAACAACCTAAACTAAATTTATCATTTTTTCCTTAGGTAGTGAACTCTGTTTGCATACTGCCCAGGGTAGAGGAAATGGAGATTAAAAAATACATATTGAGAATAATTAAAATGTGATCTCTAAACAGGATTCAAACAATACATTCTGTGCTTTATTTCACTCAATTCATTTCAGTTAATTCTTATGCCACAGATGCAGACATCAGTCAGGTGCATTTTCTGCAGTAATTACTATTCAGGGTACTGAGGGCCACTCACTGATGTCACACATATTTGTTCTATATAAGGCAGCCTCAACTACTTT
>NC_056735.1:449080948-449133448 GCF_019279795.1 Protopterus annectens | reverse complement strand
AGAAAACACATCATATTAACATATTTTTCCAGTTACATACATTATACATAACATTTGTTTTGTCACTACCATCAGTCATACATTGCTAAATTCCTGTCTTCCCTTAAACCTCACTCCTTCTCTTCCTAAACATTATCCTGCATGTGTTGTTCCAATCATTTCCATTTATTTATATATAATTTTTTCCTTCTCTTTTTTTAAATATCCCCCTTCCAGTTCTTTTATCATTTTTATAATATTCAACACTTCAAATACAGTTGGTTTGATTTCCATTTTCTAGTAATTGCTTTTTGGCAGCCAACAGAATTAAACTTAATAAGGCCTGACTATGTCTAGGCAATTTATATCCTGTAATTATCCATTTGCTCACCCAAAATTTCTGACAAAGTATACTGTAGAAAATTTTTAAAATCTGCCAACTCATTACATTCCCAAAACATATTTCTCTAGTTACCTCTTTCTTACATATCACATCTCCAATATTTGCTCAGTATTGAGGAAAAAAATTCTTTGAAGTCTGCTTTGGGTATAAAAATACCTATGCAAATACCTCCAAAGAAAAATCTTAAACCTTAAACCTTCTGAACGTTATTGCATACTTGGAAGCCATACATATGACCCCCCCCCATTGTTCTCTTGCAAATTGCTTTCCTAATCTCTCTTTGTAATGTATTCAGTTTCTATGACTGATTTTTGTAGTTACCATGCAACATTTTATATGCTCTACCAATTATCCATTTTCAACAGTAGCGTCTGCTCAAAATTCAACTAAAAACTCTACCACTGCAGGTGATTTACTTAAGATTCTCATATCCCTTTCTCTTTGCATGTACTCTGATATTAATCCCTAGTAGGGAAGGCAGTCTCTAGGCTGCAGTGTAGATGTCTTCTTGGCCTCATCCTACTCTATTACTTTTCCTACTCTATTACTTTTCCTAATCTAGTTATTTGCTCCCAATATTTTGGTTCCACTGCTAGTTTTTGCTAGTAAATTCCATCCATGTTTGTATTGTATATACAAGCCTTAGCTGTGTAGTTCTAAAACACCCCTTCAAATCAGGTAATCCTAAACCATATTGTTCTATTGGAAGGATCGACTTATCCCACATAAATCTATCTCACTCCCCTTCCTACATAAATTCCTTCAACTCTTGACCATTTAGCACTTTTATTGAAATTTACAACAGTGCTTTATTAATTATTGCCCACAATTTTTCTTCTGGTTGATATAAATATGCTTGACCAGTACGTAAAATCAAAGGGACTAAAATCATTTTCACTGCTTGTATTGTAATATCGGTTACTCAGTTTTTGTATTATATTTTGTTTAGACTCTTTCTGCATATACTTAACTGTCATAACAGTTGCCTTTTTAATCAATACTCCTAAGTACTTCATCTTATTGTGTCCCATAAATATGATTATTGCTAAACCAATTCATGTGTGGCTGCATGATTTATGATTAGAACTTTTGTTTTATTTTCATTAATTTTATATCCCCAAAAGACTTGAAACTGTATCATAATGGTCCGCAACACTGAGATGTTACTTTCAGGTAGAAAATAATATTATCTACAAATAAAGTCTACTTTTTCTCATTACTACACCAATTATATTCTTGCATTTATAGCTTTTGACTGAGGAAACAGATCAGACGGTCCTTTCTATTAAGAATCTGATGCAGCACTGCTTCTAACTTCACATTTGATTTATCTCTAAAGATAATGAATCATGTACTGAAGTCAGGAGATGTTAATACAGGTTCTTATGCATCATATAAGAAGTGTCAGCTGCTACTGTCCCCTTTAGTTTTAGGATAATCTTCCACATGGTCAGCTCTGTGAGGTGGGCATGTTACCTCTGCAAGATGTGGTATAAACTTCTGATAACACCCCTCTGGACACAAAAATGCCCTTGTTTTATTTTAGTTTTGGAAGTCAGACATTTTCTTACTGCTTGTACTTTTTCTTTTGGGGTGTAGCTATGCCTGTCCCTCTCCCTTTGATATAGCTGAAGTATTAATCTTTTACCATCCTTACCTTGCTCTTATTGATATTTATAGTTAATATTGCTTGCTTCAAGAAGTTCAGTATAAACAATACAATAGCTTAATATGAGTCCCAGTCCTTGGAATACATAACAACATTGTCTAGTAAGCTGTAACATAGATTATGGGGGTCTCAGGCTTTGTTCATTAGTATTTTGAAGATTGCTGAGATAATAAGAAAAAAACATAAGCAGCTCCACATCATAAAAGAAAGAAAACAGGAATCCAAAGAACACAAACCATGCTTTCCTCACCAGAGAACTCACTTTATTGGGGTTTTGAGCATTTTCATCTTAAAAAAACAAGACTTCTTCAGAAATAACTTTAAAACCATGTAGCTCAAAAAGAAGAACAGTATACTAGAATAATCACTCTCATGTTATGAAGGTTGACTTTTCTTTAACCTCAGTCATGAAAGGGGTTTGCCCATAACCTTTTATCAGGTCTAATGTAATTAAGATTGTTGCCTTCCACAACATCTCATTTCAACTCATCCACCATTTTCATGGTGCAAATATCAAATTCTAAAATGTTGACCAGCTTCCTAAAAATCTTATAGAACCTTATTGGACTAACTGGTTTTGAAACAAGAACTAAATGACTATTTCACTCTGAAAACTGGATAAAAAGAAAGAAAAACCACACCAAGTCCAAAAATAAGGTTAGCACATTTGTTTACTGATTAAGTAAACTTCTTCAGACAACTGACATAACAAAAATTCACACCTTAAATAAATTATCATGTCATGATATCACAATACAATTCAGAAACCAAGCCTCCATTTAAAGAACCCACATACCCAACATACTTTTACATTTATCAAAACAGAATAATAAACCATTAAAAATACATATATATTATATAAATAAATCTTAGTAACAATGATATAAATGTATACATCCAATAAGTCACTAAATAAGTATACAATTATATCAAACTATTGTATTATCTTGTCAAAGCCTTCAATTTCAGAATACTTTTAAAAGAAACAGCATCATTCAAACCCAGGGGCGTAAGTGCATTTAATTTTACTTGCCAAATCAATTCTTTCTTATCCAATTTCAAATCCATTGGACCTCCCCTTTCATTATCCAAAACTTTTTCCAAAGCCAAAAATCTAAATTCAGTGAGGGGTAACAATTAATGTGTCTAGCCAGAGCATTATTCAAATTCAATTTCCCAATTGCATAAATATGCTCATAAATCCTGCTCTTTAATGGTCTCTCAGTTCGACCCACATAAAAGGCTGGACAGCAACTGCATAAACCCAAATAAACAACCCCTTTGGTATTACAATTAAATTTACCCCTTATGCTTGTGCTAAATTTGTAGATGTTAAACTAAAAGAAGTATTGAAAAATGAAAGTCAGATATGTAAGGACACATGGACTTTTCTAGAAACAATGAACAAGTTTCCCTTCTCTGAAGATCTAAATTTCCTCACCACTGATGTCTGTGATCTCTATACAATTATCCCTCAGGACATTGGTTGTGAGTGGGTAAAAGAATTCCTTTTGAGTTATCATGTGGAGGGTTCTAGTATTGATCTTATTAGTTTTTAGTTTGTTTTTCGGTTTGACTATTTCACTCTGTTTTGGACTCCTATATTACTCCAACACAAACAAACTAGTCAATATACTCAAAACACATAAACGCTTAACTTATCACCACATTTTCGTTCTATACAAGACTTCATCAGATGTAAATAGTTGCCCCTACAAGTCCAATTTATATCCTATGCAATCATAAAACACCAATGAAAATCCTTTACCAAAAATTTTATTAAAATGTCTATTTATAAAATTTTATTATCAAAATACCATAAAGCATCACACTCTAAATAATTTAAATGTAATCTACTACATTATTAAAATCTAACATGCTTTAATATCTTAAAATATCTTAAAATATTCATCAATAAAAATGAATACTTTCACATTAATAACTATACAAGTAATGTGAGCGTTATTCTCAATCTGGCTTCATTTGTCATTCTCTCCTATGTATCTGAGCTCCATCGTGTGGCCAGTAACCACTATTACATTATAATTTAGGAGACTAAAGTTTTAATACTGGGCCAGGGAAACCATTTAATTTAATCCTGGGTACTTGTTGGCTTCCAAAACAATTTTCCAGTATAATTCCCTATATCCTATCTGTGTCCCCCAAATGTCTGCTACTATTATTTCCAAAATAAAAAAAAATAAATTCTGCTTGCCTACAAGACAAGGTAAGTTTATATAAAGCATTATTGCTGTTCTTATTATTAATGTCATACCTATGCTCATATATTCTTTTTTGTAACTTCCTCTCAGTTTTTCCTATATAAAATGCATTACGTTGATTACATAGTACAATGTAAACCACCCCACTTGTATTACAATTACGAAAACTATTTATTTTCACAAGTTTATCCCTTGCACTTATGTAAATACTCTCTCCATTTGGTATATAAGGACATTGCAGACATTGAGGAACTGTTTAAGAGATATTTTAAGATGTTAAAGCATGTTAGATTTTAATAATGTAATAGATTACATTTGAATTATTTAAGAGTGTGCTGTTTTAGAGTATTTTGATAATAAAATTTTATAAGTAGACATTTTAATTAAATTATTGGTAAAGGATTTTATTGGTGTTTTGTGAATGGATAGGATATAAATTGGAATGGTAGGGACAACTATTTACATTTAGTGAAGTCTTGTATAGAATGAAAATACAGCTATACATTAAATGTTTATGTGTTTTGGGTATATTGACTGGTTTGATTGTTTTCACCACCGGATTAATAAACAGGTTTTTTGGAAATCACGGAGTTGCTCATACTTTTACAAGTGCTTACAAAGTTTTGGTTTTAGTGTTTTCATATTTGGAGCACTTTTCTCCTTTCTTTTTTTATTTTGGTAGTTGCTTTGTACTGAATTAAGGAGATGGAGGGACTTTCTGATTATTAGCATGATGATAGAAACAAAGGCAGAGAAATGAGAGAGATGAGGAAAATGATTGGCCAGTTGACACAATTGGTCAAACTGTTGACTCCTATGTACCAATCAATTGTTTTGTTAGCTTCCGGTTCATCTCTTCCTTTTAACCAGGGACAATGTGGTAATGGACAAAGTGGTGATTCTATCAATGGAAAAGAATCTGAATGTTTACAAGATTAATTTATTATAAATAGGAATGACAACTTAGATTTCTGAACATCCTAATGAGTGGGCAAAATGAACCTAATTCAGTAAGGAACGGAGAGAGCTTTGGTGTAGCTAACTTAAACAATGGACAAGGTGACTGTTCCAATGTAACTCACAATAATAAGAGAGGGTTAAATTTAAATGCCATTTTAAATTGAAAGTATTTATTTATTGAACAGAGGGAGATATTGTTAAATAATATCAATAATTCCTATTGGACTAATATAAATAAATTAGAAAGTATTTTATTCAAATATAAATGACTCGAATTGGACAACTCATATTTAAAGAAATGCATTAACCTGAACATTGTTCCTAAAGGGTTAAGGGTATGTAAATACCCGAACAATGTTTAGGAGGGATCAGAATTTCACAAAAAGCTAATAAATATTTTTGATAATTGTGGGAAAGACATTATGAGGGTGATTATTAAACAGAATGAGAGGGAAATGGACAATATGTTCGAGTTATGGACTGTATTAATCAAAAAATTGCAAATGATTTACTATTTACATCTGACTATGAGAATTGCAAATATTTTGATGCTTTGGAGAAAGTTAAAACAAGATGTAAAAGCATTTATAATAGAAAAATCAGGAAAATTGAAAGTGACAAGAAAGAATATAAGGAACAGGGTCAGCAAAGGGAAGATGGGCATGGCACAAGGGAGTACAATAGTTATCACAAAAATGGTGAACAACATCTAGATGAAATGCCCACACATAGGAATGTACAGGACAGGAGG
Organism: Protopterus annectens; assembly: GCF_019279795.1. NCBI lineage: Eukaryota > Metazoa > Chordata > Ceratodontiformes > Protopteridae > Protopterus > Protopterus annectens. The sequence goes on along the minus strand of NC_056735.1, from coordinate 449,127,464 downwards.
CCACTATATAATGTTAGGGACCCTTTAGAATTCCCCACTGTCCGGAGGTCAGAGAGATTAAAGAACAAAGGACAAGTACAATACAATTACAATCAATGGAAAGGGGGGAACAGGAACAATTGGTGGAAGAGATAAGTGGATGTAACACACAGAAAATTATAGCAATGGATGTTTTTAAGTATAGTTTTAAAGGATACAGCATTTTTAACTACAGTAATGTTGAAATTAATGAGGTTTATTTTAAGCTATTTTCCAAAGGATTCAAGTTCATTCCAAAGAAAAAATGTGATGTTAATAAAGTTATAACTGACCTTAAGTTATTTATAAGAAAGAAGAATTTGGAGCTCATATTTAAAGGACAAGGTAGGGAAAACACAAATAAAGGTATGCTGAGGAAAAAGAATACATTCAACACCCCACTACACCCACAACTAAATAATTTTGAGCTTTTAGTCGAAAAAGAATTAAGAGAAGTTATAAATACAAATAAAATAACACCTAATGTGACAAAGAATGAAAGGGACTTATATAAAACAAGGAGGGATACATTTTTAAGGGTCATGAGACTGGACAAAGGAGGTGGGACTATTCTCATGGATAATATTATATATGAGGCTAAAATGATGAATATCTTAGAAGATGAAAAAAATATGTTACATTGTCACTTAATGAAATCAACATAGCTTACAAAAAGAGTTTTTTTACATTTAATGATTTATCATTAGAGGGGCTAATAGATTTGGATTTATACAAATTTCTTCATAATGACAAACCAAGTGCCCCATCTATGTCATCCCATTAGTGAAAAAAAAAATGAAGTAGACCCACCTCTTAGACCCATAGTAACAGCCGAGGGTTCAGCACAGCCTCTCTGGCAAAATACTTGGATGTTGAATTCAAATAAATATCTATGGCAGGAAGAGACACACTTAAGGATTCCTGATACCTTTTGCAAAGTATTAAAACTAGTATATACGATGACAATATAATTTTTATTACAACAGATATTATTGATCTTTTTACTTCCATACCACATGAGCAGGGAATGGAATGGTTCGAGGAAATGATTTCACAATATGAAAGTTTAACTGAGTTTTGAACCAGTTTAATATTGATGGAATTGGTATTGAAAAATATTTTTATACATTTTGATGGGCAATTTGGGTCTGTATTAGAAGCACAATGGTCAGAATATGAAACAACCTCTTGATCGACATATATGTGTCGAACGACCATTTTAGCAAATGGCCACATAAATCGGTAGGCCAAATATGAAAAACACAATATAGCACACACTATAAAGTGGGAGGCTTCGCCCCCACACCCCCTAACTAAATATACTAACTCTGAGATTGCACTACAGTGGGAAAAAAGTCAGATTTAACACAATGGCCAATCGATTTCTTTCCCTTGGAAAGAAATCGATGATGTCGACATTTGTTGAAATGGTCATTTGACTCATACTTGTCAATGAAGAGGTTGTCAACATTCTGACACTTCATGCTTCTAATATAGACCCAGCAATTTTTCCAACTGAGAGGTGTAGCAACGGGTGCTAGATGTGCACCCACTTTTGCTAACATTATTCTTTCAAACTCGGAGCGTGAATTTATTTTTAATTCAAAATATGTAGGTTGTTGGAACTTATACAAATGTTACTTGGATGATATATGCTTATTTTGGATAGATACAGAAGAAAACTTTCTTGAATATTTTTAACTATATTTCAAACACTATTAATTTTTTGAAATTCTCCTATGATATAAAAAAGGAAAAAAAAAATGAACTACCTGGATCTTACAATTCAAAAATGTGAAGGTAAATTTAAATCTACTGTTTACAGAAAACCGACTTTTACTAACTCATAACTTTATTACGCAAGTGGACATCCACATTATTAAAAGAGGGGGTTAGTAAAAGGTCAGTTTGTAAGGGAAGTAAACTGAATTCTGATGATAGTGACTTTATGACAGAATGTGAACTATTGACAAATATAACAGAAAACCAACTTTTACTAACTCATATCTTTATTACACAAGTGGACATCCACATTATTAAAAGAGGGGGTTAGTAAAAGGTCAGTTTGTAAGGGAAAGTAGAATGACTTCTGATGATAGTGACTTTATGACAGAATGTGAACTATTGACAAATATGTTTCGGGAAAGGGGCTGCCCTAAAAAAATGATAGAACAAGTGAAAGAAGAGGTAATGAAATGTAGAAAAGAGAGATTTATACCTTTGCTATGTAGGGAAAATACACACATGGATACACAAAAATAGAGTATAAATATTGAAAAAGACACATATGATGGAACATTTAGAATTAATTATGATGGTGATGCAGAAACAGTTAAACAGATTCTAGAAAAAGCATGGGCTAGGTTTGCAAGTATTCCAGATTTAGATATTATATTTGAAAAGCCCCTAAAATGTATATTCAGAAAAGGTTTCAATGCCAAAAATATCATTGAGAATAATAAAAACAGGGACTTATAAATGTGAATCCTGCCCGCAATGTCCTTATATAGTGAATGGGGAGAGTATTTATGTAAGTGCAGGGGATGAATTTGTGAAAAGGAATAGTTTTGGTAATTGTAATATGAGTGGGGTGGTTTACATTACACTATGTAATCAATGTAATACATTTTATACAGGAAAAACTGAGAGGAAGTTACAAAAAAGAGTATATGAGCATAGGTATAACATTAGAAATAAGAACAGCAATAATGCTTTATATAAACTTATCTTGTCCTGTAGATAAGTGGAATTTTTATTTATTTTTTTTTTATTTTGGAAATAGTAGCAGACATTAGGGGGATCTCTCGTATAGAATATAGGGAATTATTATACTGGTAAATTGTTTTGGAAGCCAACAAGTATCCAGAATTAAATGAAATGATTTCCATGCCCCCTGCATTACAACTTAAGTCTGCTAAATTATAATGTAATAGTGGTTATTGGCCACAAGATGGAGTTCAGATATACTGGAGAGAATGATGAATCCGGATTGAAAATAACACTCACACTACTTGTATAGTTATTAATGTGAAATTATTCATTTTTATTGAGGAATATGTTAAGATATTTTAAGATATTAAAGCATGTTAGATTTTAATAATGTACTAGATTACATTTGAATTATTTAAAGTGTGATGTTTTAGGGTATTCTGATAAAATTTTATAATGAGACATTTTAATAAATTATTGGTAAAGGAGTTTCATTGGTGTTTTATGATTGGATAGGATATAAATTTGACTTGTAGGGACAACTATTTACATCTGATGAAGTCTTGTATAGAATGAAAATGCGGTAATATGTTAAGCATTTATGTGTTTCGGGTATATTGACTGGTTTGATTGTTTGTGTTCACCACTGGTTTAATAAATGGGTTTTTTGGAAGTTGTGGAGTTGGTTGTCCTTCTACAAGTGTCTACAAAGTTTTGTTTTTGGTGTTTTTGTAATTGGGGCACTTTTCTCCTTTCTTTTTTTAATTTGGTGGTTGCTCCTATATTACTCCTAAATTAATTATTTTTCTTCCTTCTTCTTGTACTGACTTTCTGTGTAGCTTCAATATTCAACAGGGTTTTAAGCTAATCTTATATCCCAAAACCAACTCTCCAACAGCCAACACCAAATATTCAACCACTCAGAAACAACTCTCCAAAAGCCAGTACCATATGGAACATTTGGGGTTACTGCTTCCCTGTTCCTCATAGTATTCAATATTGTTTCTTTTCTTTTTAATCTTCTATCCCACACTAGTCTCAATTTGGTGTTGATTCAAATTTGTTCTGCCTTAGAGTTCTGAGAACATTTTTGTTTCTTGTAAAAAAAGTTATTTATTTCTTGTTTCTGTAGTTTGTACAGTGTATCATCTACCTGAACTGCAAGCACAAAAGTCAGTTTTCTTTCCTTACCAGGTTTACTAGTCTTTGCTGTCAGACTAACAAACTTACTCTTCCTTCCGTGGTTTCAGAACATTGATATTGTATTCTGCTCTGGAAGTTTACCTTATTTTCTCTTATATTTCAAATGGACACTAACATTTAGACAAAAACTTGTTTTCTGATGAGGGCACCAAAACCAATGCCCACTCTCCCTCTATCTCCATATTTGAATTCCCTAATTACTTTTGACCTGACTTGTAAGATGGTATAGTACTGTCTAACATATTAAATGGGATTTTCTCTCTTTACAAATTTCTTTGTTAATATCTCATAATCCATGAGGATGCATACCATATAGTAAACTACAAGGATCGAACCTGTTCAAGGCTTGCTGCACTTCTCTTAAGTCAAATATGGAATATAGCATTCCCAGTTTTTGACATAATTCTCGATAGCTTTTCTTTGCATTGACTTTAATGTATAGTTAAAATTCTCTGCCAGTTCATCTGTCTGGGGTTGATATTGTGAGTTTTTTTATTTGTTTAAGCTTAACATAAAGGGCATAGCTAGTGCATCATTCTAGACAAAAAGGGTATCCCCTGATTGTTGAGAACTTCCTTTGGTATCCCTACTCTGGAAAATATTAAAACTAGCTTTCTGGTTATAGATTTACCCCAGAATTCAATAAACTCTATGTAGGCTTTATGCAAAGCCTACACAGAGTTTACATGCGTTCACAGTAGTGTTCTCCGGTGTGCAGCACACTGCAGTGAGCAATGCATAGTCATGCTAGCTAGGAAACTGTAAGCAAACATAGATAGCACTCATGTTGAAATCAGAGCACTGATGGTCTGTGGTTTTGCAGGGAATGCCATAATGATCACCAGGGCTTCACATATAGCTCTCAATCTCTTAATGCAAGACATTTATACAAAGGCCAGCATAATAATGGTGGGACAATGGCCCAGAAATAGGGACATGTTTGACATTTTTGCCTTGTAGAAATGTGCTAGAATAAACAGGGGCTTGTGTTAAGATACATGTTCTTTAGGATTTGAAGTATGAAACTCAAATATATGTAATATTGATTCACATCAGTCCTGAGATAATCTCGGTGATATGGCAGAAAGCCATACATTTGATAAGGAACACGTCTGGACATTCTGTGAAAATTTGGATAATGGAGAGGTATGAATGCTAAGTACATGGTCCAAACACAGTATAGGACATTACATTTACAGTGCAGAGTATTGTGATATCCCAGTCCTTGCATTCAGTACTGAAGCTGTGTAAATGATCTGTAATGGAACATGGACTGCCATGTAAAATAAACATTTAGGGGAAGTGTGTGTATTGAATAGGGACACACAAATGAATTGTAGGAATGAACATAGGGAAGCAGGACAGGTGAAACAACATAATGTACAGCTGATGAGGGCATGTCAAGGGAAGATGGTTGTAGCAGCAACAGCAATCACATAAATATATGGTACAGTAGTGACTGCACAGTGAAAATTGTATTATGTAATTGTCACACAAGGTGATATTACAATGAAGATGATGCCTGTGTGAGATACGCATCCTTACATGAATAATGTAGAAGACATCTGACATACAATTTGGCAAGGATGCATATTGTGAAGCTGTGCAAACTGATTTGCCTGAATATGAGTGCAATCTCAGCAGAGGCCTTCTGCAAGTGGGACACAGGTAAAGTCAAGTGGACAACATTAAAAGAACCAAACAATCATGGACAATATCAGAATAATAACACGAGTAATCCCATGCCTCTGACATAACATATGTGATTTAGAGCTATCAGAGATGATTCAGCACAAACACACTTGTAAAACTGCAATGATCTGTGCACATTCTGAGAGGGTAATTACGTATACTGTTCTGGCACTGTAACATCTGCTGGAGGTATTAGGAGGGACACTGCTCTATTGTATGTGACATTATGAATAATACAGGCAAGATGACTGTTGTGCATGGCAGATATATATGGCACAATCCATACTATCAGGAATGATATCCATGCCATTAATGTTGTCAAACACCTATGTATGTAGTGTGTGCATCACCAGAAAAGGTAGCACACACATGTATCTGGTGTAATAACTTGATTGGTGTTCCGCACCTTCAAACAGTCATGTTTATGCTACAAAAAAGAATAAACAGTTATGACCAATGAGCTGTTTGACAGCTTACTGTGACAAAGGTGGTACACTTCATTTACACATCAGTGGAAGATGTGTAGGGAGGTACATGAAGAAGGGTGTATTGTACTGAGTTATTGGTGTGATGAAAGTTGGGAACTATAGCGGTATTATGGCCTCTGATGCGGATGTCCTTCACATACTCAGTACATGTGCTACATACCAGGGAGTAGGCAGCACTGTGAGCACATGCCGGTAGATGGTCCACTTACCATCTACCTCAGGACACAGGTCATGTACCTATTGGTCTGAGTTTAGGGTGTAATGTCCACATTATAGAAGCATGAAAGAGCTGGAGACACCACAGGGCTTTCTCATCAAGAAAACACAGGGCCTACAAACCATGCCATGATGTATGTGGCATCATGAAAGCCATGTCACTGTAATCTGTATTGTATAGGGTGAGGTGATGTCTGTCTTGCCTTCAGGTCAATCTCATACCCTACCTGTTGGAAATAGTGCATATCCACAAATCAGATATAGCTGATTACATCAGCAGTGTCTGTTGAGGAGAAAATGGTAATAACAGTGTCCCACATGCTGGTGTAAAAGGCTCTCTGTAATGTCAAGCAAGAGCACAAATGCACAAAACCAGATGACTGCAATGAGAATTGATCCCTTATCTAAGTACACAGACTACAGAACTTAGTACTTTACGCATGCACCACAGCATGTCTGACTTTTCCAAGACTGCACATCAAGTTATATTAGATGACATCAGCAGGCCATGTTGGAGAGAAGATGTTGGGAGGCCTGCATAGGTTCATGGCTTCATAGGTGGTTACCAGTCTAATGGCCCTAGGGCATTTTACAAGCCTATGTTAAAACACAAATACCCTTATTGAGCATAGTCTGACTTTTACAGGACTGCAGGTCAACTCATAGTGGATGACATCAGCAGGCCAGGTTAGAGAGGATATTTTGAGGCATGCATGAAATGGATGTGTAGGCATGTGCGTGTATTAAATGCTGTAAATCCATGTGGCATTGAGCAGTAACTGTAAGGTAGATACCTCCTCTTATGCCTATGCAAGCGCACATACACACACATTTGACTGTAGTGAGAACAGAACCCTATCTATCTAAGTACACAGACTACGGAAATCATTACTTTACACAAGTGTCACTGCACATGTCTGACATTCACAAGACTGCAGATCAACTTATAGTGGATGACATGAGCAGGCCATGTTGGAGAAAAGTTGTTGGGAGGCCTGCATGAAATGAATGTGCAGGCATGAGCAAGTATCAGAATACTGATGTGTCCTTGACATTGGAGCAGTAACTGTAGGATACATACTGCCATTCTTCAGTCTAGACACACACACACACACACACACACACACACACACACACACACACACACACACACACACACACACACACACACACACACACACACACACACACACACACACACACACACACACACACACACACACACACACACACACACACACACACACTTGACTTAAGTGAGAACAGAACCCTCTGCCTATCTAAGTTACATAGACTACCAAACTCAGTACTTTACACAAGAACCACAGCTCAAGTCTGACGTTTGCAATGCTGCTTGTCAAGTCATAGTGGATGACATCAGCTGGCCATGTTGGAGAGAAGACATTGTGAGGCTTGCATAGGTTCATAGCTTCATAGGTTCATAGGAGGTTGCCACCCTAATGGCCCTAGGGCATTTGCAAGCCTAACTATGTAAAAACAGAAGTACCCTTATTGAGCATAGTTAGAAGATCATTGTTAGCAGAGCAATTTTGTGAGCAGTACCGACTGGCCTTGTTCATAAGAGATATAGGTCCCACCCTATGGGTGAATTTACTATCACCCATCTAGTTGTCAAGGTTTCACTTGAATAGGTTCATTGCGAAGCACTGCTTCACATGCAGTGGGAGACTATTACAGAAAAGTGCCAATCAGTGGGAGATATCTCTGTATCCCCAACATGTTCTGTTTATGTCACAGGCTTTGGAGTTTTTGGGTGCCTGCTTCGCTTGTTTTTGCTGGTTGTTCTTTTTTGTTGAATTCTCTATGTCACAGGCTAGGTTGAGTCTCTAGAATAAGTTATTCTTGTTCCATTTGGTTTGCAGATGGCCATCATTTCCAGTAGGGCAGGGTCTGAGACTCACCTATCAGCAGCCTGCATGATACTGAGTACAGTGACAGGTCTTTCAGTCTTTCCATTTATGTCATGTTTTGGAGGTCCTGGATTCTCCAGGTCACAAACATTTGTGTTTACTCCAGTTGCTGCAGGTATCTGGTGAGGTACAGCTAGAATGGAGCATTGTACTCAATTAGTCATCTGACAAAGGTAGAGTAAAGCAAAGCTATGACCTAACTGGTCTTGGATGTGATAGCCTTATTTATGAGGTGTGCAATGTAGAATGTGTGTCTCATCTCTATGAACATATAATGAATGTATATTGCTATCAACATGTGTTCCCAAGTCTCACAACACTATGTTTGAGCTTAGAGGGTGCTATCTATATCATAATTAGCAGGGTACTTCATTGCCAAAGGGGACAATAAGGCATTGTTTGGTTTAAGATACAGTCCATGAGTTTGGCACCAATCATTTGTCTGTGTCAGCGCATTCTGCAATATGGCACCATCATTGGGGAACTCTATATGACTGCATTCAGTTAGTAGTCATCTGCAAACTTGATAAACCAGAGACCATCTACCTTTGTCTGGGGTTCAGGGAAATAATTTCCAAATGGTTGAGGGCCCAGCACAGATTCTTATGATATTCGGTGCTGCTAAGTGGTGGCAGTGCAGTCCCCAACTTTGACAGTGTGTGTTCTGTCAATAAAACAGTTGGCTATCCGTCTAGTAATGTATGGGTTAACTCCTAGATGGGATATTTTCTCTATGATACATGAATGGAGGATAATGTCAAAGCCCTTGGGAAACTCATCATAAGTGGCATTATTTATTTATTTATTTGACATTTGTTGACTGGGTTAGTCCTGTTGTCCCTCATCCAGGTCTATGGGGTCAGTATCAAAGAAGTCCACTAGGTTTAACAAGATATACCCTTGACAAAACCAACATGGGTCAGGTCAAGTTGTTGAAGGTCACCTATGTCCCTGTGGATAAGGTCCATGCTGATTACTTCCCTAGCCTTGGAAATAAGGCTTTTTAGGCTTATGGGTCAAGAGTTTTAGTTCTGCATGTTACCAGACTGATGTGCATTGCATACCACACACCATTTGATATTTATTTCTATAGTGTAGGTGATATAAGTGTTTCAAAAGTGCTTGGGAGGAGGCAACACATGGCTATATTGTAAATATGTGACATATTGTTAGATAGGGCATTCAGTTTATTATGTTTACATGTAATTTCATGTCAGAGACAGAGGCTGGACAGTAAACAGCAGTAATACATAATAAAATTTACTTTTCCATAGCGTGGTGAGCAGTGGGTTTGCACAACAGCTGGCAAAGTGTTTGTGCATGTGAGATACACATTTCCAATACTATTCATGTTTGCGCATAGCTAACCAGTGAGCAAACGAGAGCCGCATTGCCAAAGTATGAGCGTTAGTACTTAGTCTATGAAATACACCTGCTGTTTAACTGACTCTATGGCAGCTGGTGTAAAAGCATTGACACATTTCTTTTTTGAGCAGAGATGATACTGTGTTCAAATCCAGGTGTATCAAATACTTTTAAGTAAATATTGATAATGCAATTACATTAATTTTTTATAGTATATGCATTGTTGTGTGTTAGCTTAGATTATTGATAGGCTAACCACCCTTCTGGGCCATTTTAAACCAAGCCAACTACCTCATGTGAGGATCAAACCTTGTACCTTGTGTCTGTAAGTTAAACACATTAACAATTATGCCAGCCACCCATCCTATTTATACCAACCTCCCACCGTGCATAGCACAGCAGGGTTAAGCGGCACCATGCATAGGTAACTGCAGCATTTTGCTGCCGCTCACCATCACTGCAAAAACATAGAGCCCAAAAAGTGAAGGGATGTATTGCTTTTTCTGATACTTATGTGTGTTGTGTGTGAGTCTATTTTGTGACCAGATTAAAGGTGTTAAAGTGGAGTAGTTAGAAAAATGGTGAAATGGGGAGCAAGCAGTGGGGGGAGAACAAAGGGAAAGCAGTACATAAATGTGCAGGAGGGAAATAGGAAAAAACATAGCTATCCATTTCTTTAACAGTGTAAACTGAAAATATGTGCAGAATGTTAACTGAATTTGGACTGTTACCGCCACAAAGAGTGGTGACCACAGCGCAGTCATGTTCTATAACCAGTTGGACCGAATCAAGTGTGTCAAAAAGACAATTGTGCAAAATGGAGAACTATGTATGGGATGATTTTTTTTAGGACAGGTTCCCATTTATTTTTTTATTTGAGAGTGAGATGAATGTTGGGGAAGGGATGTAGGTATGTCTGGGTCAGGTAATTTGGGTAGGTGAGGAAGCAATTGCAAACATACAAGACAAACAAGACAAGAGACAGGGACAGTGATAGACACAAAAGATTGGGGTACACTATGATTTTGATGAGGGAGGGGACAACAGAGGCCCATGTCCATCAAGCTTGGAGACAGAGAGAGTCAAATTCTCACCCACTGGAGTATCATCACTGTCCCTTACTCCATTGATGGCTGGAGTACTTAACATCTCCTTCTTCTCCTCCTATGGAACATGAGGAAAACAGCCTCTCCATCCAGCATAGGCATGCACCAATGGTGTGGTGCATGAGCCTATGCACCATTCCTGGCAACTTGCTGCATGTGATGAAATCACCACCTCCACCACAGTTCCCGGAAGGTACCACTGGCCAGCCTCTGGGGTGGGACTATTTCAGGGTGAAAGTGCAGGGGAAGTAGAGGCAGTGGTGCCAGGTTGGCTCCCAGACATGCTGAACATCACTGCTGGAGCCAGTGGAAAAGGGGCAGGCTGATCCACTGACCAGGGCTGGCCTACCTCACTGTGTTGTGGAGCATTTATTGATATGGTACATATGGATGACATGATCACACTTTCCCCACTAATACCAATCATGTCTACCAACAGACCTAGAGGAATGGAGACTATTGCTTTCCCACCAATTCCAGTTATTGCATTTGCTGGGAGTGCACACGCCTGAGCAACTCATTTGCATGATGGTAAGTGGAGAGCAGCAGTGGCAAGCAGTGAGGAAATAATAATTGCAATTGGAAGGTTAATCCAACAGTTGTTGTTAGCTTGAGGGGTGTCTACTGATAAAGCCTGGAAAAATTTATTGGAAATCGGAAGGTAATTATTAGGTGAGTTAGGCTTGCAGACATGCACTGGGGGCATAAATGTAATGACCTGGCACATTTGTTTTTTTACCTTTCTACACTGAGAAAATTGATTTTTACAGTGTGGGATTCAAACATAGGCATAAAGGACAAAAACTTTTCTTCCACAGCATCGATTTTCCATCTTTCCCACAGAAGAAGTGCCACTCAGACATAGTCATGAAACATACATAAATCCAGGTGACAGTTACACATGTATGCATGTGACCTAACAAGGCTATTGGATATAGATCCAGTTGTGTATGTGTCTTAGGCAAATGTGAAGTCCATGTAAGTCCAGATAACAGAATTGTACTTGCAGAAATATAGTACACAGTATACCCTCAGTCATACAGCTGAAAACACAATAATGGTGTTTCATCCCTCATGCATATAATTCATATCAGCTCCACTATCTGAAGTGTTATAATTGGGAGTGAATATAATAGGAAGTGGACTAACATTAAAAGTGTATGAAATAACTTATATTAGAACACAGGATCATGTGTACGAGAGTCTTATACTTACAACTGTTGCCACAAGAAAGTTGAAATAGCACTTGTCTATGTTTCAGTTCATTACTATAAACTGCAGTGACACAACAGTAAAAAAAAGTTGCACACCTTATACTAGAACCCAGGCCCATCTCTACTCCAGACCTACACTTACACCTGCTGCCACAGGACTAGTTATATGACATTCCCTAATTTTCTAATCATTCTAAAGGTCACTGTGTTAACTGATGCACAGCACCACTTACCGGGTTTGCACATTGTACAATAGAATTAACTGAATGTATCCGGTTTCTATTTTTGGCTTTTTGGGTCCTGTCTGCAGGTGTTCTGTCTGCTTCATGGTTCAGTTGTCCAGTTTGCATACTGCTGCACTTTGCACAAATGAGATAAGTACAGCCAAACCTGGGATTCCTTTCCTCTTTTCCCATGATTGTGCTAACCACTGCATCATGCAAACACTGCCCCCAAAATAAATAAAAAAAGAAAAAAAGATAGAAAAGTACAAAAAAAAAGAAAAAAGGGACAAGTAGCTGAAATGAGGAAAATCAATCTATAACATACACACTAGAAACTGGTTCACATTTGGTATGTCTATATACATCTGGATTTAAACTCTCACTCCAATGAACCTTCAGGACACTGAAATTTTACCCTATCCCTCTTTGCCACAGAAACAGCTTTGCAGCAAGGAACTGAAATCATTCCAAACACAACCAGCTGCAACATAATCTACAGTAATTTGAAACCATACAACTGTTATTTGTACATTTATTATTTTTGGATGTTGTACAGTAATTGACCACACAACCAGTTATGATTATTGCATGCAAATATACAGCTCTGTCTTACCTCTCTGTGTTTGTTGGTCAAACTTTATTTATCTGACCAGTAATCTTAGACATGCAGTCTGTAACCTATTCTATATCACTGACCTTAAAATGTGTGAGGATATTAACTGGAAATAATATCATATGCAGTTGTCAACAAATGAAGGGAGATTGGATGTTAATGAACACAAACTGTGAAATGTGTGCTGCTTACTTACATTTCCAACCTTACATCTAACACTTTGTAGATCTAACTTGACATACCCACTGGATGTAGGGCAGCCTGCAGTGCTGTTGTTGCAATCCATTAAAACCAAACTGTGAGGGAGTGCCTGCACTATGTTTACATCTCATACATGGAGCCAAGTATTTGGGATTTAGCAAGTCTAATTAGTCCATGCCTCATTTGCATCTTCACCATGCTAACAACCTTGAATCTATACCATATAAAAAGTCAAACACGTAGCTTGGCAAACTGAAGGTGACTAGATTTGTTTATGTGAATTAAACTGAACAGAGGTTATTACTTTTGGCTATATCTGTACAGAGGATTACTAAACTTCAGAAGGTATGCTTGCATTTTGTCAGCTACATACTGCATATGCTGGAATATAATTAAGAAAAATCTGAAGCAAAGGCATTTAGACATTTTTCTGTATGCATTAGGTAGAAGTGTACTGATGTCATGGTAATGTTTATTAAGGCATTTCACAGGTATACATGATTGTCAATACCTTAAAATGGAATGATCTGTTATAAATATGTACAAATGTTTCAGGGACAGTTCATTTGAAAGCATTTTTAGCATTTCAAAGATGGTTTGTTAGCAAAATGTGTCAGTTCCCTGTTCTTTTAAGAGGGAGCAAAGTTGCATTTCTGTTATGGCACAAACAAGGATATGCTGCTTTTCTTACTCTCCTTTTTTCATCCAGCCTGTTGTTCATATGTCATATCTCTAGACTGTTTTATGTTTCTCCAGTGGGTAATACTGAGATGCTACCTTTACTGTTTCATCTGGGAACAGTTATTTTGTAGTTATGAGATACTTATGTATAATATCCTTCTGTTTATTTTAGGACACCTGGGACTATGCCACCCAAGCATCTCAATCCTCAAAGACCACCCTTCACTGATGTTGAAAATCGAGTGATCATCTATGCTTTTAGGCAACATGGCAAATTCCTACTTGAAAGGGGGCACGGATATATGGCAGACAGAATGCAGATTTGGCAGCAGATTGTAGAAGATGCTAATGCTGTGGATGGCAATCGCAGGACATATGGGCAGGTGTGCCATAGGGCCATTGACATCATCACATCTGCATGGAGGAGAGCAGCTGCAGTGGTCCTTGATTTGATGGGTACCAGGGAAGGGCCTGGTATAGAGCCACCACTAACACTAAATAAAAAGTTCCTGTCCAATTTTGGGGAACCAGACAGCTCCCAGAAAAGTGCAGAACAGCATGTCCTTGACATCGGTGCAACAGCTTTAAGGCCAGCAAGCATGACCCAGGTGGAGCTTCCAGGTAAACTTTGGTATCTCAATTGTTGAATACTGTTGTATAGCAAAACAATTGAAATCAATACATTACATCTGTGTTACAAGATTTTTTTTGGGGGGTGGTTGATTGATTAGCTTAGTTTGGAGTTGTCATCCAAGTTCTTGTGGAAAGTATAGTTAATGGACATAAAAAGGAGTAAAAGTATTACACCCTGAATTATTGTTAATTGTGATGATGTTGCCCTTACCTTTTGTTTAACTTCTTCCAGGACCATCTGGCTTGCAGAGGATAACCTCATCTGCAGATGGTAAGTCAAACATTTTATGTCAGTACTGATGAACAATTTAAAGAAATATTTTATTGTGTGATGTTGCTGTCAGGACTGTAGTTGCTGTACTGTCTAATAGTGGCAGCACTGTTTTGTTAGCATATATTAGAGTATGGTAGTTCAGGTAATAATTGTTCCTGCATTTGTTGCTTTTTATTGCAGGTGATCCTAATATGGGATGTGTGGAACTTCTACCATCTGATGTCATTGTATCAGCAGACTCTGATGATGAGGTGGCCAAACTGTGGCACAGTTGGAGGGGGGTGCAGAGGTTGAATCTAACAATGAGGTTGACATACAGCCATCCCCTGCACTTCCATCAGATACAACCAGTAGACCTATGTCTACCTATTCAGTGATCCCTCAGATATTGTACAGGTTGAGGACAAGGTCATTAATCAGGGAAGTGTGGTTACTGTGGCTTTAGTGCCTGTTGATTCTGGCCATAGATAAAGTGTGGGTGAGATGCCATGTAGAAAGGTTGTTAGGTGTGCCTGGAGGAGGCCTGCTGTTCATCCTCCACCTGATCCAGGTATCTCTTCCCATGCCACTCAACCTATGTTTAGGGCCATCATGGAGGGACATGCATGATTCCCTAGGTGCTCCAGTGAAATACTTAGGGTTGTAGATGTGGCACAGGCTGACATGCATGACTGTCTCCACTATGTTGCCAATTCAATGGTTCAGATGAATGACACATTGGAACGAGGGGCATCTGTGATGGAACAAGCACTGTCTGTGATTATACACCTAATAAGAGGGGAACAGCATCCTCATAGGCATTGGTCAACCATATCAACTGCTGTTAGCCAATGTGGCCATGCCCAATCACACTCCCATAGTGGCAATACGTCCCTTGCTCCATCAGTAAGTGAGATGTCCACATCCAGACATGTCAGACCATGAGGTCTTGGTCCTGGGAATCCTTGTGAAGGGAGCATGTCCAGCAGACATCAATCACATTCAGGTAGTAGCAGTGCATATGACCATGGGTGTGGATATGCCAGGGCAATTTCTGGCAGAGACAGTTCTCATTGGCTGGGACAACAAACATGAACTGCTACCTTTACCATGCACCTCTTAGATCTGTCCAACATACCAAGACATAGAGCTAGCACAAAGCTTGGCTGTGTTCATGCAATCATACACCAACTTCACCTGGAAAACCCCTACAACACACACACACACACACACACACACACACACACACACACACACACACACACACACACACACACACACACACACACACACACACAACAGGTGCATGATTCAGCCATGCATTTTAAAACTCATTTTGTCTCAGGGATATGTAAGCTTTGTGTATGATGCTCAGGGTGCATAGCTGACTTAGTGCTAAGTGTATCTGCATTTGTCATATTGAAATGGTAATTGTACCTTTGACTTATATTGGCTTTAAAAAGTTAGACAGTTGTTAGCACCAAAATTTTATAACTTTATTGTGAATGATCTTGCAAGGGTTGTGAATTCTATAACTGCAATGTGTATCATAACTTTCTAACCTCTCTCTTTAATAATTTTCCAGTACAAACATATGGTACTAAACTGATGGCATGCAGTAATCATCAGTACATTTGAGAGGTAAGACTGTATGAATCTTTGATGCCTGAGGCCTACTAGTTTATAATAGACACATATAAGTCCAATAAGTCTCTGCTGTCACATGTTAAGTTCATTTCTGTACAATTTCTCACCTTTTACTTGCTTACAGTACCAAGTAATGAAATACAAGGATATGCCACACATTCAAATCATTACACAATACATTCCAGGTCCAGTACTTACCTTGTAAATGCAGCAGTTTCAATAGTTTTAGTTCAGGGCTGACTCTATCTGATATAAGCAGTTCACAGACGATACATGGGTAGGTAACGGTTTTGAGAGTTGCCTGCCATCTATGTTAGTATATGTACGTGGATAGGAGGAAGGTTTTAGGCCCTTAGGTGATGAGTGAGTATGCTATGCGTTGTTTCTTAGCCAAAGCAAGGGCATATTGAGCATGCCTACTTCTGCATACACCCACAGCAGCTGGTAGTTCCCCCTCTGACTCCTCATCTGTGTGTGGCTGTGGTGACCTTGGCATTGGTGTTGGGATATGTGCTCTTTCCCCATGCTGATCCTGCTAAAGCTGTTTTCTCAGGATGATGTTTCATGCTATGAATATTTCAGTACATATCCATGGATTGTACTGCAGGGCTACCTATATGTATCTAGGCACTGGAACCATGATTGCAGCAGCCCAAACACATGATCTATGATATTTCTATTTTGATCATATGTCTCATTTTGGCATTCTTCAGCAGGTGTGTGTGCATTTCTGAGGGGTGTCATCTTGGTTCCAGTGCATAACCTGCGTCCTCCAGTAAATGACCCTGTGGGATATCCTCTCTAGTGCACATCTGATACAGTTGGGAGGTGTGCCAGATATGTGTGTCATGGTAACTGCCAGGGTTTCCAGCACACACATTCAAAATTATTCCCTTGGTATTACACATGACTTGGCAGTTACTAGAGTGTGAGCCCTTTCTGTTTATATAGCACCTACCCTGTTTTCCCAGGTGGTGTGGTAATTTCTATATGTGTACAATCTATGGCACCAAGTAGTTCAGGGTAGTGTGCTACAGGGTAGAACTCCTACATATTTCTGGCCATCTCCTCAGCAGTATGGGGAAAATATATGTGGTCACTGGCATGTTGTAGAATAGCATTCAGGAACTGATCAACGATCCTGGATGCTGATGCCTGTGACACCCCCAGCATTTCCCCTTTTGGTCTGTGAAAGGTACCTGTAGCTAAGATTCTAAGTGGTATACATACCTTTGTCTCCACTGGGATGGGTTCCCCTCAGTTTGCCCTGGATCTGAGTTGGGACAACAGAGATGCAGAGATCCTGAGTGCATCTATCTACCCTGTAGTGCTCTACAATTTCCACATCATGTAGGTTATGATACATTAAATATTCATGCACACAAATGCATACTTCTTGGCCTATCAGCAGCAGTACAGCATAGACTTCAGCCAGTTGCACACACAAATGAATTAAAGGAACAGCAGCCCATAACATTCTTTCCATGTAGCCTAGTTTCCATGGCTGTATTCCAATAGGTTTTGGAATTTGCAGTTAAAACCAGCACAGAGTGTACATGGTTTCTATATAGCTTGTTGAATAGCTCATCCATCTTGGATTGGTTGTTAGCATACAGTTCAGCTGCTTATGCTGTAATTAGTATGCAAAGTGTTTTCCTTGTTTGTGTGGCTGTGTGTAGCTCTACACATCATGTAGAGCAGATTACTGAATCCAAAATGGTGTGCTACCATGTTCATGCCATTGCACGATGTGCACACAGTGTAAACAAACTGTGAAGGCTTTATTATATCTGGCTGTTAATGTTAGCATTACATTTTAGAATGGTTTCAGGATATTTAATTTTATAGTCCAATACAACAAAAATATATTGAAATCCATTTCTGAATTTTATTAATGGTCCAACAATATCTATTGCAATACATTTGATTGGCACTTCTGCTTAAACCTAACCATGACCCTGCTTCTGCGCACGCACATACAGAACTAAATATCCCCTTTTCTAGCCATTACTGTAATCCTAACATGCAAGTGCTCTCACTCACATTCCTACCCCCATGCCAAATCATATTGTATATTCAAAAGTTTTAGCATTAAAATCCTGCCCATTCCCCAACCCACAAACCCACACACTTGGTCTTCTGATTTTCAATGTCTCCAGCACTCAGTAATGAGTGGTCTCAATGAATTTCCCTTCCACTTCACTATTTACAAACTGACAATTTGATAGAATGAAAGGGAACCCATATATGCACACAAAGGCACAGTTAGTGAGAGGCAAAGGGTGTCTTTAGTGCATTTCACTGCATTATTGGCCTTTAGAAATCAGTGTTGGGTAATGCATTTCCAGTCATAAATTAAGCGTTTTAACTCCCCATGTTGGGTATTTTTTTTGCTCCTCAACTTAAAGTTGACTGGGGAGCCAAATCAGAGGACAGCACCGGGTGTCAAAATACCTAGCTACAACTCTGTGTACATGCATACAGATACAAATCCATAGATAGATAGATAGATAGATAGATAGATAGATAGATAGACAGACAGATAGATATCTAAGAACCTTATACATATGTATGTATATAGACAGATGTGGATTGACAGATAAGTATAGATCTATGGCCTAAACATTCATGCACACAAATGCATACATTAGAGTATATCGGCTGCCCTACAGAGACACCCCCACACACACTGACACACACACACACACACACACACACACACACACACACACACACACACACACACACACACACACACACACACACACACACACATGCACACACGCACGCACACACACACACACACACACACACACACACACACACACACACACACACACACACACACACACACACACACACACACACACACACATATGTATGTATATTGTAGAGCTAGATGTATATAGAGAGACAGGCAGACAGCTCTATTACATTATATGAGACATCATGCAGTTCAGGGTTTCCTGTAGAAACCTACATGGAGATATTTATGAGACTACTCTGTCTTAAAAATCCTAATCCTATGATCTAAATTTCACAACCTGCATGGTGTCAAATACATGTTTACAGAAAGACATGCCATATTTTCTTTATACAACTCCAATGAACAATATGCAATAAAATTGATAAGAATCATAGGTAGCTGCTAGATATGTGGCACAGTGTACCATTTAGGAACCTAGCCCAGTTTCTCAATTGTCCTAAAGCTCTGTCAGGTTACGTGATTTGCTCAAAGTCAGACAGTAAGCAAATGAAAATTCAAGGAATGAAACCTTGGATCACAGGAAGCAGTTCATTAGTAATGCATAGCCTTAATTCTATATGCTGTCACCTAGACTAGAACAGGATAACAAGAAGCATCATATGTAATAACAGGCATGTAGTCCAGGAGAACACTGAAGGGCCTCACACAGTTTTAAAGCTGCCACACAGCACTGGCAATTTAAGTGTCTTGCTCAGAGTAACACTGTATGTAGCAAATGGAGGCTAACCAACACATGGGGCTATATGAAGAAGCTCATTAACAGCATATAGCCTTTATCCTCTGTGCTAACTGCCAGATCATATATAATTTGCAGTATTCAGGTAGTCAGAACATTATAATGGAGTGAGTTTGCACTAGCCTTACTCTTCCTATTCAATAGCCATATAAGTACATTGAATTGCTTATTGTGTAAGGCTAGAACATTTTTTAAAAATATTCTTCCACATACACAAAAAATAATTGTTTTCAATATTTTTTCTGCTTCTTTGTCCAACATCATGAGAAACTATATTTAAGCTTCACTATATGATTTCAGGGATAGAATTTTGATATTCATTGCTTCTATATAGGAAGTAAAAAAATATAAACATTGGACTATTGCAGTCAAGCTTCTTGAAGGCCATTAGTTGTAGGCATAGGTTGTCAGAGGCACAACAAACTAATGGGCACAGTATTTTTTCATGTAAGGGGTGGCGTAAGCCACAAAAATATGGGCTAGGCTTATAAATGCCTTAGGGCAGATAGCCTAGTATAAACCTATGAACCTATGACAAATGAACCTATGACCCTATTGCTCCAAGAGACAGGGCCTCTGCATTTTCTTAAATCCCCTTATGAAAGTGCTTTGCAAGTGTGAGACAAACACATACAAAAGCACAAACAAAAGTGTATATATATATATATATGTATATATATATATATATATATATATATATATATATATATATATATATATATATATATATATATATATATATATATATATATATATATATATATATACACACACACACACACACACACACACACACACACACACACACACACACACACACACTCGTGCGCGCCCACACACATACATACACTCACACACAGAAAGTCTGTACCTGCCTAAAGATTAGTAACAGCATGATATACTTCCACTGAGTGCAGTTGTTGGTGGAACCACTACTTGCTTTTTTAAGATTCACAAAAACAAAAAAAGCATTTCCCACCACCATACAGACTGCAAACTTTCTTCTGCTTTTAGTTCTATACTTCGCAGCTCTGTGGTTTTGTTGTTCAGCTGTTTTCCTGCCCTGACCCCCTTCTCTCTCTCTCTCTCTCTCTCTCTCTCTCTCTCTCAGCCTCTCTCTGTATCAGTTTCACTGTATCTGACACAATCTACTCTTTTCCCTGCAGGAAACCAATGACCCCCCCTTCATTTTTATCTCTACTTCTTTTTTCTCCTTCTCTTCAGTTTTTGCAACAAGCAAAGTACAACACAGTAGTTTCTAAAGAGATACGAGAGTTATAAAACAGTAAATAAAAGTACACTTCCACAAAGCAGTATTTATGATGTTGTTTTTGCCTTTAGGATTTTCATCTTTTGAACCAGAAGGATGGCTTTGCACATCACCTCTAGCTACACTAAAAGATGTAGCTGTGTGGAAAGAGAGAGGGAATTCTGGTAGTTCCCAATGGTCCAGCAGACATCAAATATGTGGCCATTCAACCC
Organism: Protopterus annectens; assembly: GCF_019279795.1. NCBI lineage: Eukaryota > Metazoa > Chordata > Ceratodontiformes > Protopteridae > Protopterus > Protopterus annectens. Next base: position 449,106,285 of record NC_056735.1, on the reverse strand, counting down.
TGAGTAGAATTTGAACTACCCCTGCAAGGTGGTCCCTTATCTGCTGTATGTGTATCTGAATTTGTAGCTGACATAGCCCAAGGTTCAAGTTCTGCCTCAGTCTTCAGGCATTTGAGCTAATGCACTGCTATGTTCAGATTTCCTCCATTATCCACATTTCTCCCTTCATCATTTAGTTCCTCTGTTAATCTGCTTGCAAACCTAAAATATCCAATGTAATGTATTACAGAGAATTAAGGCTATGAGTTAACATTTTATCAGCTATTCCTGGTTATGAAGACCATGTTTGCCTACTATGTGATTCTGAGCAAGTCACTTTACCAGACACTATTTCTAAGTCACCCTGAAAAGATGCATTTGGATTTACCTGGTAATAGGAAACATATATTTATACATATAAGATAAAACACGTGTATTTTCCCTGCAAGCATGTTACAATATCACAAATAAATTTAGTCCACAGAGAAACAGTAATGAGTCTGTTAAGGCAGGAGATAACTCTATAATTTTTTCTTGTTGCAAACTGCTGACTTCAGGGTTAGCCTCTCAGCAGTGTAAACATTCCCTAGGATTCAATAAAATTCATGTAGGCTCCGGATGAAGCCTACACAGATTTTATATGAGTGCACGGTGGTGTGAGGCAAGCAGCAGTGCACACCACCATCCAATGCATAGTCATGCCGCGCACCACGGCTAAGCATGGAGTTATGGCTGGTGTTGCCCACCAGGAAACCATGTAAGCAAAGATGAAAAGCAATCCTGTTTAAAGCAGAATACTTACAGTCTGTGGTTTTGTGTGGAATGCCTCAGTGATCACTAGGGCTTCATAGATAGCTCTCAGTCTCTTAGTTCAACACATCAGCACAAAGACCAACATACTACGGGAACAATGACCCAAACATAGGGACTTATTTGGCATAGACATCTTACATAAACGTAATAGAAATACATGTTTTGAAGGATTTGAAATATGAAACTCAAGCATACCTCTCAACCTCTTAGAGCAAAAAATCTGGGCAAAGCCATAAATAATGAGGGGACAAAGGCACAAAAAATAGGAAGAGATGCTTAACATTGCTCTTAAAAACTTTGAAAGTTGATAGAATAATTAGTTTTACATTAGCATGAATTTTCTGAAGAGCATGAAGCTTGAAACTCAAATGTCTATCATTATTTTCTGACTTCATTCCCCAATGACATGCCAATGATTTGCCAGAAAACAAAATGTTATGAGGAAAAGATCAGAAATGCAAGACAAAAGTCTGGGCATTCTGCAAAAGTCTGGACATTTTAGAGATTTGACCTCAAATGTATGTAATATTGACTCATATCAGTCATGAGATCATCTCAGTGATATGGCAGAAAGCCACAAATTTGATAAGGAACACATCCTGTGAATATCTGGACAGTTGAAAGGTATGAATGCGAAGTATATGGCCCAAGCACAGTAGAGGGCAGTTTATCTACAGTGCAGAGTATTGTGATATCCCATTCCTGGCATTCTGTACAGGCATTGCAGGAATGAGTACAGAGAAAGTGATGATCTCTGCCTAACATATAAAGCTATGTCAAACCCAGAGCTATTGGATGTGCTACACCTAAAGAAATCCCAATCCCTCCAAGCTACATGCTCTAGAGACCTAAACCTTGTCACTGCAAGAAACAGAACATGCTGGAGGGATATATTCCTGTCCCAGAGACTTCCCTTACTCTGGAACAAGCTACACATCTATGTCAAGCAAAGTTCCTCATTAGCACTCTTCATGAAAAATCTTGATGTCTTGATGAGTGGATGGGAAATAGGATATACACCCCGGGGATCACTTCTGTGGCTCTGCTCGACAGGGGCACAGGAAAATAACTTTCTTGGGCGGCGTAAGACAAGGAACCTTGTTTGCTTGGCTTACTTAGGCCCTTGGGCTGATAGCCTAGTACCTACCTATGAACCTATGAAACAACCTAATGCACAGCCGATGTGGGCAACAACCGTTCAATATCTATAGGATATTGTGTGTACTTTTCCAATATTTTTGTATTGAATTGCATGATCACCAACAATGAAATTAAACACCTGACTTTCTATGGCAATGACAACATGTAGAAGAGTTTGTAAAATGTATCAAAAATAATCTGTTAGGAGCATACTTAATCTTACATTGTATTTTTCTGCTTTTAACAGGTATATGATTATTTGAGAGCATTCTCAAAGGGAAATATAATGCTTTTCTTTACATTGAGTTTTAAACCATATCTTTCATATCAGTCATTTGTTTGTATTAGACCCTCCTGTAGGATGTTGCTGTCAATGGGGGGATTCTATGGTATCTCCCAAGTTACAGTCACCTGCAAACGTGGTGAGCCAGAGATCTATGACATGAGCTTTGACTTCTGAGAAGTAGATGCCAAACAGGGATAGGCCCATCACAGAGCCCTGGGCACTGTGCCAGTGATTGGTCTCTTGGTGGAGGTGAACTCACTGATCCTGATTTATTGGGTCCTATCTGTGAGCCAATAGCCAAGCCAGAGAGTTATGTAGAGATTTATGCCTAGTTCTGAGAGATTGACAACAATAACTGACTGAGGTATTGTATCAAATGCCATGGCCAGATCAAGGTAGGTGGTATGCACGACTTTCCTAGCATCCATAGCCATGGGGACCATTTTGAAGAAGTCTACAAGGTTAAGTTGGCAAGACCCTCCCTTAACAAAGCCAAATTGGAATGTGTCTGTGGGTTGCCAATGTTCTTGTTGAACATTTCAATGATAATTTGTTCCATGGCTTTGGCTTTGCATATTAGACAGAATGATCGGTTTGTAGTTCCTGTGGTCAGTTGATGGGCCACCCTTATGAAGAGGAATGACCGTTGCAGCCCTCCATTCACCTGACACATAATCTGTTTTGAGGCTTTAGTTAAAAGGTGCCTCAAGCGTTCCTGCTTGGTCATGTTTTAGGTTATTTTGGTGGTAGCCATGGCTCTTGCTGGGGCACAGTGAAGCAGTGTTTTTGGCCTTAGTGTACACCTCTAGGATCTTCACCCTTTTGATAGTTGGGGAGGGATATGCTGGAAGGGCTTTCACAGGCCGTAGTGGGTGGAAGTGTTGGGTGAAGTTAGAGCTAAATTTATCAGCCAGTAGATTTGCTATGTCACCCTGGTCAGTGAAGGCAGTGCCATTTACCACAAGTTTTACACACTGATGAGTATTACCTTTAAAGTTTGTGACATAGCTGAAGAATGCCTTGAGATTGTACTTAGCTTAGGAGGCTATTATAATTGATAATATCATAATATTAATAATATAATATCATAATAAGATAATATCATAATTGGCTTTACTGGACTCTATTAGACCTCTTAGTTTCTTCTTTAGTTGAATCAGAGAGCTCTTGTCTCTATGACAGTTGCTCTTTCTGATTTTGGTCATGACCTTTTTCTTTTGTTATGTAGCCTGTTAAGGTAAGGATTCTACTAGTGTGGTTTGTTTTTGGTGGTAGATCCTGGCTTACGTCCGGTGGGAACAGCAGCCTCAGTGCAGCCATTTATATGCTTGTACAGGATTTCTGTAAATAATTCTGCAGAGGTAGCTGTGTTCTTGAGGATGGGGGAGTTGAGAATTTTAACAAACCCTCATTTAATAGGATGTAGTTAGCTTTAGTATAGTTCCTAACTGTTAACAGGCTTAGTTTGATTTTCTGGGTTGATTTTTATTTGAGGGAGTCAGCTTTGTGGTCCAACTTCTCCTCTGAGAACATGACACAGGGGATGGGCGGGGTGTTGAAACAACCTCCAGTGTTAGTGAGTACAAGGTTTAATATGTTTGATCCTCTGGTTGGTACAGTATTTGGTTCAGGGTGTCTGTGTTGATAATGTTCATGAAACATGGTGCCTGTGAGTTAGAGGCAGTGTACATTTTACAGTCTATGGAAGAGTAGTTAAAATCCCCATGAATGGGGTATTTGGCTGGATGGTGAGTGCCTCTAGTAGGTCTAGGTAAGAGTTGTGAGCTTTGTAGGTGATGGAGGGAGACTTGTAGCAGGCCAGTACATGGTAGGGAAACTTGTCTATGAAGACTTTGACATGGATGAACTCCAGGGCATTACCCTGTTTAACCAACCTAAAGTTGTATTTGCTGCTAACGCAGATTGAGACAACTCCTCCTTTAGCCCCTCTATGTACAACTGTTGGTTTAAATGTGTGAAAGGCACTGTAGCCTTCCACTGTCAGAGTACTTTCTGTGACTTAAACCAAGTCTATGTATCAGCACAGATATCTATATTCATTATTTCCCTGTTTGTTGTGTCTCCTCTTCTTCAATCATTTCCATCTCCCCCTTTCCAATCTTTAATGAAAACAACCAGGTATCCACATAAGGATACCCCTATAGAACATATTAAATCCCTTTAGTTTTTTAAATATGAAGAAGAAAAGCTATAGAGTCTGCCACTTGCCTTAAGTCTTTCAAGTGTGGCTGTGCATAGTTATGCTTATCTGCAATATCTGAGTTTATACAGAGTCATACAAAGCCTATGGAATTCACTTTGTTTTTCATATATATTTATCACTTACCATCAGGTACTTTACACTTTTGCTGTAAGCAGGCATGTTTATCAAAATGTCTTTACATTTTCTTAGTCAACATGAATTACCTGCTTATCGTATTGCCTACAGGTGACACTCTTTGAGGATAACTGCTAACAGGTGTGAAACTCAGGACTACGAATACTAATAGTGTCAGCATATAATTTAAAACTTATTGGATACAATATTTTCCAGATCTTTATAATAGTTATCTAATTTTAATGTTTATTTCCAAGTACAACAGAGAGTCGATTATCCGAAATGTCAATTATCTGAACACAGTCTTCCAAAGTTTTTGGGTAGGAAATATCATAAAGTCTGAATATGCAAATATTATACATACTCACTTGTGCATGTTTTTTGAGCTTGTAGCCCACTTATGTGTGAAAAATATTCTTTATTATCCACTGAAATCATTAAATTGTTAAAAAGTGCATTCCCTGAGTGCAGAAAGACAAGATTTTAGAGTTTTTTTTTATCGGTTCAATGCAAGTTTTATTATCCGAACAGTCTGATTATCCAAACTACACTTGGTCCCAATTAGTTTGGATAATTGACTCTCTACTGTATATAGGTTTCATTACAAAGGGTTTTCTGAAATACATCGCACTGTATTTGTTAGCACTGAACTGCAACCATTTTGTACAGCCCAGTGTCAAATATCAATCATATGCCTATTTATAATATAGAAATAATCATAAAATGTAAAAATAAAGCCTATCTTGCAATCATCATCACATTTGTTGATCCAACATTGCTTATTTCTCATAATAGATGCAAAAAATATATTAAACAGAACAGGGACCAAAACAGAGTTCTGTGGTACTTCTGCTATATCTAGTTCATATTATGATATGTCAAGATTTTTGGCTCATATTGTTGCCTTCTCCTCATACAATTTGTGTTTTTTTTTTTGGCAAATCACTGAGGACTGAAGTGCTAAATAATGGCAGTTGCTTGAATTTCAGATTTTCTAAACTTCAAAAAATGCATGCTAATGCAAAAACATGTTATTCTAGCAAGTTAACAACAATGCTTCAATTTAAATGCCCTATTTTTTAGATGTTTATTACCTCATTGTTTTTGGTTTTGTCCAAAGTGTGCTAAGAAGATTGAGGGGTTTTCTAGTTCTGCATCATGTTACCTTTTGTCTTTACACTATATTCAGCCAGCATCTTTCAATGACACTTGCTTTTCAGCTCCACAGCTTGTATGTTTCTTTTCTGACAGTGCTTGGGGAAGACAAAGCAAAACGCAACAAACCCATCAAATCATATTAATAAATATGAGGCCATACATTTCAGGTTATCACCAGGGACTGTTCTGTAGATTTGCTTTTTTTCACTAGGACTATTGCATGCACTTAAAAAACGTACTTAGCTCAGTCTGAGTTTCACTACAGCTGAATTGGCATAATGCCCAAGGAAATACATTATGCATGCCATGCTTATGACTCTGTGCAGTCATGTGGCAAGCAGATGAGTTAGTGGTAAAATGGCAACAGGAACCACAGTAACAATACTGAAATTATACCTGGGTTTTGGCTGTAGCAAGTATATCTCTACAGATGAGCACTTGATAAAGTAAATAGCATCAGTCCACTTTATATCCCTAATGTGTTGCAGTTATTCCATTTGAATCTGAAAATGAAATCCTTGTATCTAATAGGAATGTCTGCATAAGTACCAGACATTCAAAAATTTTCATAGTTCTTTCCATTTTTCCATGTATATGGAGAATCAGTGTACCTGCTATTCGGCTACAATCAAAGTCACGCAAATGCAAGAAAATAATTACCATCTGTAATATAAAACTGTACTATAAAATAAGTGATAAGACATAACATAATTGGAAATTAAAAAAAAAAATCCCTTTACCATGGATCTATGCACATTGCTTGAATTTGAAAACTAATTTGACTAAAACTCAAACGGTTGAACATAATTGACCGAAAACTCATTTGCCTGAAACTTTATTTGACCGAATCACAGCTGATAGAAGGGGGCAGAAGTCTATAGCTAGTGTGCTGTGGTATAATTCTGATTATAGGACTTTTTAGGGAAGTGAGTTTAGAAAGATGGGTTGTTGCACCATCAGGTTGTATACCCAGATCTGTAGATGTATGTATTTGGATACCTGCACTGATTCACTATATGTGGTGTTTTTTTTCAACAATTGTGCAACCCTGGAGTGGTATATATAAGTAAAGTTGTGTGGGGATGCAGGGTGGCTTACTACCCTCATGAAAATGTTTGCTATTGTATATTTGTTCTACAGAGTATTTTCTGTTTATTGTAATTCAGCTGAATGAACTTTTAGTCAGTTGTGTACAGATTTCTTCTTCGGTTTAAGGAATATTCAAGCAAATGGCATAGATCCCTTCACCATAAACAATTAAATTAGAGCTGTATCCTCTGTATCGTTCTTCTCTCTCTGTAGTCAGCTGTAAGGTTACTTCAGCTCAGAGGAAGGGTGATTACCATAGCACAGTGAACACCATCAATGGCTGTGAGATTCGGCCATTTGTGCATTATCATCATATTCTCAGCAAAATAACTTAGCCAACACTCTACACTCTACACAAGCTTCAACTTAAATACCATGCCTTGTGACATGGTGTGTCATCTAATCTGCAGTAAAGGCTCAGAAAGAGGTTTAGTATGCTGACAGCTGTTTATAGTGCCATGTATACTATCTACAATAATACAGAAAAGAATCTGCTGACCAGTAATATTTTTGTATACATGATCACAGACTTCAAAGACATAGATCACATACTCCAAATGAGAAAGTTCAAAAATCAGGGGGTTGCAAGGCAGTTGTAAAGTAATTATACAACTACATTCCTGACCGCACTTTTCAAACTATCATTGGACTTGCTGTCTCTAAATTGGATTGCTTCAGATTTGGAGTTCCCGCTTAATTATTCCTTTCATCACTATTACTTTCTTCCTTGCAAACCATTTTCCTGCGGCCCACATAGAATTTATGTCATAATATATGCACATGAATTGTTTGTCCTGATAGCAGGGAAGAATTCCTGAGCTGTTGAAAAATAACCTGCAAGAAAGATCTTACCAGATATTGACAGCAGTTGTATCAAAGTAAGTTAATGATTAATTTGAGCAAATCTGCCATAATGACATTTGAGACTATACAAAGACTTAAAGATGATGCATGCATTATTTCTGATACATGATCTATTCAATAATCCTGTTTATTCCGCATGTAATGCAACAAAGATTTGTTAGACCAGTCTGCTTCTTTATAGCCATGTTGAAACCACCAGTGTTGAAATATCAAAACAACTTAAGATAAGTTGAAATCTGTTTAGTTTGCTCACATCACATGTTATGAAAATACTTCAGGCAACTCTGCTGTTTACAAAGTTTCAGTATGACCATCTCTTCCCAGTTCATAGATTTGTTCTGAATTATTTGACATTTTATTTTCATTTCAGACCAAACGGTATATTGACATTGTTTACTTTGCAAAGCAAATTGGTTGGCAGTTTATGGAAGTGCCACCCTCCTCATTGTTTCCTTGTTCATTGTGTTTTCAATATGGAATGCTGTCTCCCTCTTGTCAAATAAGTTAAGAGCTAAAGCAAATGATTATCACTTAGGCAACAAGAACAAGGAGTTCTCATAATTGTTAAGTCTTTCTTCAATCTCACTCTAAGGATGAAAACATGTTCTAAGATTTCCTCAGCATGTTGGTACTCCTGCCTTTAGAAATCAGAATGGAACAGAATTTAGCTATGTTTCATTCTGGAGTGAAGGTGTTATAGAGTTATATTGCACAAATGTAAATGTTTCAGGGATATAGAACAGGCACTGATCAGTACAGTCATGCTGACTATCCTTTAGTCCATCCCTCCATCCATCCATCCACAACTCCTCTTTCCCATTTTTGCACATAGGGTCGGGGTGTCACTTCAACAGTGACAATCATCTAAAGGCTGTCATTAGATGATTTTGTTTATTCTCTAAATTATGATGCGCATGAATAATTTTCTGTATATATTGTAAATTGCAGGTAGCATTAATAGTCACTTCGTTCAATCATTTAGACTTAGATTTTCTGTATGTAAATATATTCTGTTCAATAACCATGTCTGCACTCAGCATTTTATCATGTTATTGATTCACCGTACAGACTAATTTGTCAAGACTTTGTGTTACCTGTGTAATATTTTATGTTATGACTACTGTGTATACACTATTTTACCAATGGCCTAGGTCATAGCTGAAGAGGGTCTTTAGGGCACCTCTTATAAATATTCAGCTCATATGTAATCCCCCCTCACATGAGATTAGAAAATAGAGGAAGCTTCCATATTTGTACAGTATTTGGAAGTAAAAAGTCACAGTAAAAAAGTATTTTTGAAGGGGGAATCCCTCCTTGCACAGCCCAATGAGCAGTTTGCACTATAGCATTTTGAAAGGGGGAATCCCTCCTTGCACAGCTCAATGAGCTGTTTGCACTATAGACACCACTGCTATTTATGTATACCAACTCTGAGGTTGCACCATTAGGAAGAATGATAAAATCTATTGTGTACTAGCCATTCATCCTTTTAATGACAAGCTTGTCGGTTGCTCAGTAGCAATTGGACAAATGAATGTTGATCACTGGTGTTTATAATAAAACCTTCTCCAAGAACAAGCCCCCTACATAATTAAGAAACAGTCAAATAAATTGCCTTTAGTATGTGCCTTTAAGGGATTCTGCTTTTGAATGTCTTTCTTTATCCAATGCTGTGACTTACCATGATCTGTTTACTCTGGTTAGTGCTCTGTACAGACATCTTTTGTGAACATGGCTGAAGGCAACTCAAAAAATGTATTACTTTTTGAAGTGAAACTTCTTATGAGACGCTGTGCGAGCTCAGAGTGCAATGGAAATGTGAAACAGAAGTATGGAAGTCAAACTCCACCCAGTAAGGATGGAGTGGGCAGAGTTTGACTTACACACACATACACACACACACACACACACACACACACACACACACACACACATACACACACACACACACACACCCACACACACAGTCATTATCTAAATAACCCCCCAACAAAAAAAAAAATAATATGAAGAGAGGGACAGGAGATGTCCACTGCTACAAGGATAGGAGATGTCCGATGCTAGGCTCTGTTCGGCTGTCAGGAACTGCTATGAAAAGAGGGACAGGAGATGTCTGATGCAAGGCACACACACACACACAAACACACACACACACACACACACACACACACACACACACACACACACACACACACACACACACACACACACACACATTAACTAAATAATCCCCTCCCAAAAAAAATATGAAAAGAGGGTATGTTACAGGGACAGTTGGTAGCAGATAGAGAGAGTAAGAGTAAGAATGATCTTGTGTGAGTGAATGTGTGTATGAAAACAGAAGAGGCTGTGCATGTGAGAGATCATGAGAGAGAGAGAGTGAGTGTCATCCAGCAAGACTGTATGTGTGAGACAGACAGTGAAGAGTGAGAGCAAGCAAGCAATCCCCTGGCAGCAGTGAAGAAGTCTGTGCATACCTCTCAACCTCAAGAAATCTGGATAAAGCTATAAAACAGCTTTAAGCTATAAATAATTCTCTGTAGATGAACCCAATACTTCATAATATAAATGCTGCTTAGTTCAAGTTACCTTGTTCTGTCAGTCTCCTAAATCGGTCAGGTGAATATTTTAAAACGTGTTCCAAATTTAGGGCCTTTGGCACAGATAGGTTTTGGCTTTGCCCTTGATTATGCTGTTTGACTGTGGGGAACTGCTATGAAAAGAGGGACAAGAGATGTCCGTTGCTACACACACACACACACAAAAGCCAGTCCCCTCCCAAAAGATCCCGATTGCGCAAACATGAAATCGTGGAAATCCATGAAAACAAGTAGAAACGAATGACCAGCTTCACTGAATTGAGTTCTATTAAATAAGAATTTCCAAAAAAAAATGAATAGGATATGCAACTGGCATAATGGATCTTAATGATTTGGCTGGGAATAATTATTTGTTACATTTTTCTGCAATTGTAAAACTGTGCATAAAATATAGGCAGAACAATAGTGACTACTGAATGGTATGTCAGATTGTGAAGTAAACCCACTCTAAATTTACTGTAGAAGTGCCCTAGGCAAACATATCAGTGCATCTATCCTGTCTAAAGCAGAAGTAGTTCCCATGAAGAATATTTAATACTGAACTGGTCTGTGGTTCAACAGTTTGTGTCCAGAAGGAAACTGCCCATATGCCAACTACCCAGCTATGCTAGCAGCATAAGACACTGCATTTCAATGTGCCTTTTGTTAAAATTGGGCTTGAAACTTGGCAAAAGACAATTAAAACAGATTTTTTTTAAAGATCATGCAATGCCATAGTATTTAGCAATTTTACTGTGAGCTCTAGTACCGTAAAATATTAATAAGTATGCCACAAATAAAGGTCCATAGCATCTGGGAGATCAGATATTGGCATCTGACAAAGCTAGCATACATTCCAGACCTGACAAGCAGTAGATGTATCAATAGTAGAACCATAATGGATTTTACAACATACTGCTTCAAACTTGGTGGAGGTCTAGAAATATTTTATAATCTATATGTTGACCATATAGTGCTGCAGTTATGTTTCATCCTGTGAAGTTTCACTTTTAATGCATGTGGTGACCTTGCACATGTTTTTTTGGGAAACCATGTTTACCATCCAGAAAGTTAGGAGTAAACATTTTTTGTGTATTCTAAGAGAAAAGAACATGTAAATGATGCACATTTTTTACAATTAGCAAGAAAGTCATCAGTCAGTGCATTTTACCTATTGGAATGACTTACTTGTAATGAAAAAAAAAAACACTTTCAACAAAACCTATTTATGATTATATAAAATAAGACCCTCTACATAACAATGTGTGTTATTATTTCATCAGTAGAACATGGGTTTAAATAAAGTTATACATATTCTGTATGATTGTCTAAAAGCATGACATGCCCTTTTGAAATACATATGCTGTGATTTTGGGGCACATATCTCCCAAACACTTTAGATTCTATGATTAAAGAATGCAGAATGAAAACTATATGAATCTCTATGAATTACATTAATTTTCCCTACTATGAGAAAACCTTTGGCTGATGCAAACTCTCATACTGGCACAAAGGCGTTTTATTCATTTTTTTCCATCAAAACTTCTTCCTGCTACAAGATTACCTTCCCATATATGCAATGCAACTTTTACATATACAAGGTGTGATGCCCCACCACTGGACCAGTAATCAAGGAGCCTCAATCCTCATCACTAGCACCAGTGGGGGATATACACTGGGAGGATGACAGGTACAGACACAGTATTTCCATATGCAGCACTCTGCATCAAGTGCAATTTCTCTTAAGAGCACAAGGAGACCACAGTCAGTCTGGGGCTGGTTTCTCTCTCTTTCTCCAGATCCCCAATAAGACTACCCACTGGCACAGCAATAAAGTTGAGATCTCACCTGAGTGACCAAGCCAAGACTTCCAGCACCCTCACTGCTCAACTGGTGCTTTGTGTCCCTGCCCAAGTAGCTGACACACACACTCTTTGAGGTTTGATTTATACACACACACACCTGGGAAAGGCTGGTGCAGGTTTACTAGCTATGCCCCCTTCTGCCCAGACTATAAGGTTGTTTTCCCTGCCACCAGTCACTCCTTATCAGCTAATTTAAGGCCCTTAACAAAGGGTGTCCAATCTTATTGTGTAATGTTACTATCAGTACAAATGTTAGTTTGACCCAGAGCAAGGCTATTAGGAGTGGCCTACACAGTGTCACCAAATAAATATGCCAGTACTGTCAGAACTTTTATTTATTTAACATTTATTTATCTCGAAAGTCCAACTTGGAACAAAGCCAATTTTCAGTGGAGGCCTGGGGAGAAATGCTCCAGATGCATGTCTTTGTAACATGGGAGGAAACCAGAGCACCTGGAGGAAACCCACATGAATGTAGGGAGGACATCCAGACTCTGCACAGAAGGCACCCCAGCCGAGAATTGAACCAGAGAACTGCTTGCTGTGAGGTGACAATGCAACCACTACACAACTGCATCACCCATAACTTAAATAATTCTTGACATAGCCACAATGAAAGGTTTAAATATATTTAATAATAAATAATAAAAGAACAAGACAATACTAAATATACAGTTACAGTAACATCAGAGTTCAAAGTCACAGGAAATATTTAAAACAACATTGTAGGACCATGTCAAATAAATAAAGGAAAACATGTAAGCTAAGTGTGCTATATTCCTGACTACATCTAAGAGAATTATACTGTTGCCTAGTACACTTACTTAATTAGAGCAGCAAGGCAGATCTGGTGAATAGATCCTCTAGCTGATGTTATCATGTCAAAGACAGAATACAGAATGCCCAGCCTCTCCCAGATACTTCTTAAATTAATATCTCAAATATTACTGCTGGGATAGCTTGCAGAATGACACAATTTCTTGTCATTTGACTCTATCCCAGGTAAAGCCCCAAAGCTGAAAGCTAGCAGTATTTATCATCTACATGTGAAAATACATACACAAGGGCTTTTCCTTAGATCCTTGCAGATCCTGGAAGTCATCAAAAAATAAAACACTTCCAAGACAATACAGAAAACTTCTCGGCACAGACATTGTGTCTGTTGCTGCACAGAAACTGAAAGATAACCCCTGGGATTCAATAAGCCATTTTTTCCATGCAGGAATAGTGCAGCAGCTCTTGTACAGAATATGGCCGCAGAGTGATCTAGTAAACAAGGCTGGGGGCATGTGTGAGGCTACCAGCACTATTCTTGCACAGACACCACTGAATAATGCTAATTACCTCATTTGCTGTTGAAAACTATGCAAATGAGGTGAATTAGTGATTCAGTAAACAGACAGGCATCCATGCCAGAACAGTGTGAGGTGCAGAAATGTATTTGGTTACTAACCGAGTACATTTCTGCAAAAATCAAAATGGAGGCATGACAGCTCAAAGTAAAGCATGTATTATTACCATTAGGCATGCCAATGGCCAAAAATATGGCAATTAGCATGGAAAATAGTTGTAAAATTGTAAAAATTAAAGTTTATTTTTTTTGGCCAATTTTGGCCATTTAAGCATAGCGCAGAGGCGTGCAAACAGGATCATGCCAAAAATTAAAAAAAAAGGTGAAAAGACAATTTTAAATGAAATCTGCATTTTGCCATTATAGTGTATGGCATGCAGAATCAAAACAATAACAGGTAACAGTGGTTGCTAAGGGAAAGGCTCTGGTGTAGTGGTATAACAAGGGACTAAGGCAGTGGGATATGCAAATGAGCAAATTTTACTGACTCACTAAATGGGAGACCATTCTCTGGCTGCACCTAACCATGTAGGAACTATAAGGCAGTGGTGTAAGCAGGAGAAGCAGCTGACATAAAAAGGGGGTGTATCATGCTTGGTGTAAGCACACTGGAGCTCCATGGCTCCCATTTGAGCTTAGTTAAGCACAGCTAAGCAAAGGGGGTGTGTCTGAGGCTGTATCAACTTATTCCATGAAATGAAGAGTGTGTTCACATCCAGGAAGTGTTTACTTTTGCTAAATGGGTTTGTGTGGCATACAACTGCTCTAAAAACAAAAAAAAAATGGAAATAGCAGCACTGTTTACATTTGGACACCAGGTTTGCATGGCGTGCCTCAGAGCTTAAAAGAAGTGGAAATGGGAAGGGAAAATTAAAGAAGGGAAATAGCAGAATAAAAGCAATCAAGTACCAATAATATAGCAGGCAGGTGAAATGCATCATAGCCAGCCAATCATACAGGCAGTATCTGCAGCACAACAGTATAAACTGTGCAAACACCTTTCAGTTTATTTTTTCCCACAAACTCTGCAGCAGTGGTGTACACACTCAGGGGAATTTTAACCAACAAAATGTTAGGGGCTGCTGTTGCTTTGATACATCAGTATGTGCTAGAGGCTGTGGGCGGTGAGGAGGATAATGCTGGCAACCGCCCCAGACTGAGGAGGAGGAGAAGAAAGTTAAGACCCAGGGTAACCTACCAGGGGCTACATGAACTGGAGACCATAGAGCGCTACAGGGTGGACAGGGACATACTTCAGCAACTCATTGAGCTGTGCCATCCTCACCTTAGACCCAGAGCCAAGAGAAGGGAACCCATCCCAGTGGATACCAAGGTATGTGTAGCCTTAACAATTCTAGCTACAAGTACCTTCCAAAGACCTACTGAGGACATCATGGGGGTCTCACAGGCATCTGCATCCAGGGAACTCCACCAGTTCCTCGATGCCATGCTACCACATGCTGATGAGCACATTTACTTCCCCAACACCCATGAGGACAGGACCAGCAATATGCAAATTTCCACTGGGTAGTAGACTACCCGGAGGTACTGGGTGTCATAGACTGCACACACATCCACATCAAAGCACTACCTGGTGAACAGGGTAGGGTCTATGTAAACCATAAGGGCTTTCACTCCATCAACTGCCAGATCATATGCAATGCCCAGGGCATTATCATAAATGTGTATGCTGGCAGCCCTGGACACTATCACAACTCCCATATCTGGCATTCTTTACAGCTGTACCAGAGATTTGCCAGGGGGGACATCACATATGGCCATCTGATGGGGGATGCTGGCTCTGCACTAGAGCTGTGGATGATGGTTCCCATCAGAAATGCGCACACACCCACTCAAGAATGCCATAATGAGGCACATGCACAAATGAGGATCATTATAGTGTGTGTGTTTGGGATGCTCACGTCTCAGTTCTGCTGCCTTGACATATCTGGTAAAGCCCTGCAGTACTCTCCAGCCACATGTGGACACATACTCATAGTATGTACCATGCTACACAATATGATCCTGTGGAAACAGCTGCAGCAGGAACAACACAGGGAAGGGCCACGCAGTGCCTGACCATTGCCAAGGTCCCCACAGGCACAGAGGGACTTGGAAGAGGAACCCCCTGAGCCAGCTCCTGTAGGGAGACGGAGGCATGCCCAGTATGACTTGGCCTTGACAAAGAGCAATGTAAAGCACACACACTGAAACTGTAGGGACACAGAAACTGACACCTCTCTTTGACTTGCATACACAGTAAAATGAATACCACACACATCACACTACCTGTACCTTACCATATACAGGCAGTGTACTGCATGCATACGACATAGGGAGCCCTCAAGCACCATCCTTACAACTGCTGCAGGCACAAGGTAACTCAGTCTTCTTAACAATAAATGAATAGATTAGTATGTTCTGGTAGCATATCTATGGTATTGCTGCACGGATGCAAGGGAATGGGGTGGCCTACTGGGATAGCAGAAGATAACTGACAGCTATGTGGGATACCAGGAAATGTTTGCCCAATAGTGGCCTCTCCACACTATGCAGTAGTACCCAAGGTGACAAATCCCACTGCAGTATATGTGGGGGCCAACTAACTGGGGGGGGTAATAGGTCACATGGCATGGATGTCAGTGTGGGGGTCCCATACTCACCCCTCAGCCTCACCCAGCAAGTCAGCCATAGAAAAAAATAAATAAATGTCTGGCAAAAGCCCACAAATGGTGACAATGATGAAATACCCCCCCTACAGACTTACACAGTGATAGCACAGCAGGTCATGCAGTTGCAATAAGGCTCTGAAGGGTAAGAAGTCTGAAACTCAAATGTATGCCATTACAATCTGACCTGTGGTCTTTAGTAATATGCCTCTAGTCTCCTAGACAGGACACAATCTTATGTTAAATGGAACCAAAATGTAAAGCAAATATCAGCACAGTCTGTGCAAATGTGTACAGCTGACAGTTATGCCCCCTCCCCCCCACATCCATATTCCCATGGAAATGTAGTAACATGTATGTTTGCAGGGAAATACCAGCAGAGCACACATTGCCAGGGCTGTCCCAATCAACATGGTAAGTTGTGGCATATCCACAATATGCAGGGGTCAATGAGCTTTGACATCTCAGATGCTCAGGTAAGAGCCGCCCTCTCCAAAGCAGAAAACACAGCATCAATGGGACCAGATGATGTCCCGGGCTGCGTCCTACATGAACTCCAAGAAGAGCTAAACCCAAACATAAAACTACTGCTCAATCTTAGCCTTACTACAGGATATGTACCCAAAGAGTGGCGTACAGCAACAGTGGTCCCTCTCCACAAAGGTGGTGCCTCAACGGATCCTGGAAACTATCGCCCCATAAGCCTGACTAGCTTGGTCTGCAAAGCTATGGAAAGGATCATCATGGACCTCATAAATAAAGATATTGGGGACCTACAGACACTGGATCCCCAGTTTGGCTTTGTTAAGGGCAGATCCTGCCTCTTAAACCTGGTCGATTTCTTTGAAACAGTCACCAAGGCCATTGACGAGGGGAAGGTGGTCCACACAGCCTACCTGGACCTCGCAAAAGCCTTCGATACAATACCCCACTCGGGCATTATAGATAAGCTCACCAGCTTAAATATAAACCCCTATGTCACTAGATGGGTTGCAAACTGGCTCAAGGACAGAACCCACATGGTTAGAATTGCTGGAGCCATGTCAGACTCCAAACCAGTTACAAGTGGCATCCCACAAGGCTCAGTCCTGGGACCTCTCTTGTTCGGTATATATTTCTCGGCGGTACAGGCCAACACGGAAGGACTGTGGCTGACCAAGTTCACAGATGACTGCAAACTGGGCCATAATCAACTCTCCAGCCGACACAAGCAACCTCCAAAAGGGCCTCATAGAAACAGACAACTGGTGCCAGAGCCATGGCCTCAAGCTAAATGCCAAAAAGTGTATAGTCATCCCTTTGGCAAAAACAAAGTGCCCACAAATTACCACATAGGTGGTAATCCATTAAGTACAGAAGAAGTCATTAGGGACCTGGGGACCCAAGTTGATAGCAATCTCTCATTTGACAACCACGTGGCCAAAGTGGTTAGAAAAACATTTTATATAGCCCACCTAATCATGAAGGGATTCACATCTAGATCAGGGGGAGGTCATCGTGCCTCTTTACTCATCCCTCATCAGGCCCATAATTGAGTACAATGCCCTTTTGGGATGTACCTTACCAGACACCTGCAGCAACTGGAAAGACCCCAAAAGTACCTCACCAAGAGGATCAAAGGGCTCAAACAGATGCCATATGCTGCCCGGTTAAAGAAACTCCAGCTCTACTCAGTGGCATACCACCTGCTCAGAGGCGATCTGTGCCTGACGTATAAAGCCATGTCCAACCCGGAATTAATGGACATGTTGCACCTCAGAAAATCCAAATCCCATCGAGCTATGCGCTCGAGAGACTTGAACCTCAGCACTGAAATAAATAGGACATGCTGGAGGGACAGATTCATAACCCAGAGGCTCCCTTCACTCTGGAATAAAATCCCAGTCCAGGTTAGGCAGAGTCCCACATTGACTCTCTTCAAGAGGAATCTTGATGAGTGGATGGGAGATCGTAGGTTTCCCCGGCTATCACTTCTGTGTCACTGTTAGACAGAGGCACGATATACTAACCTCAAAAAAAGGCATAGCAAAATTAATTTAAAATGGGTGGCGAAAGCCAAACACACTCTGGCTAGGCTTATAAATGCCCTAGGGCAGATAGCCTAGTATGAACCTATGAACCTATGAACCTATATATGTGGTTAATACTGTCAGGATGTGGCCAACACTTACTCCCAGCTGTTGTGTTGTAGTGGCCTAGGTACAGTGCTGTCTTTGACAGGGCCATGTTCCAAGAACTACAGTGCCAAGTATTCTGCATGTCAGCTACACCTACGGTAGGAGTTGTATACACTGTCCAGATGTCAATATCTGTTAATGCAGGAAATCTGTACAGGTCATGGATGGGGCCACACATATGGACAGTACACAGATTGGAGTAACCTACACAGTGCCTACCATACCTCTCAATTGTACAGCCCTATTGCAGAATGTCCAGAGGTTTGCATCATAAGTGTGGTCTGTATAACATGAAATAGTGGTTGTCTGGCAATTCATTGGCAAATCACACAAGACTAAGGTCAGTAAATAATGACATATTGTAGTGTCAGACTTCATACCTTATAGAAACATACATGCTGATGCAAAACCTGTTATTGAACAACCTTTCTAGAATTGTAAGGCCAGTACTTAAATATGGTCCCTATATTTAGGCCTCTGTCCCCCAATCACTTATGGCTTTGTTCAGATGTCTGGCTCTCAGAAGTTGAGAGGTATAGTGCCTAGTAGGACAGCAGGTACCTGAAGGTCAGTGTACTGTCAGTGTATAAAAGGCTGCCCCCTTTCTGTGTCAGCAATGACAACATGTCACTGGCCAACAACCATACCCCTGGAATGACACAGGTTGTTACAGAAGGAGCACAAGTATGCCTTGTATATCTGTTCTGCTTGTCCTAACATTGCATGTGCTTGCCAACTATTTGCAAAACAAGAAAGAATCATGTCAAAACAACAATGGCAGACAGTGGGGAAGCAGACATCAAACCCATAAGAGCAAACAAGGAATTACCAAACTGGTCTCCCAACTGTCTATGTTTGGCAGAACAGTATTAACACCCTATCCCCGTGTGTGGGCCTTTGTCTAACTGTCATATTTAGGCCTGTGCAGATGTTAGTCTGTGATGGCATGACAGCTAGGCCCACATGTAGCCTCATAATAACATATAGCAACACAAACCATCTACGGACCACAGCAAATGGAGTGGTGCAATGATGGACAACCTGCTAAATAGGTACACTCAGAGGAGTGAAGTCCACTACCCTGTGTGTGATGTTACAACATGTACTCCACTCACATCAGAATTACAAATACATAGCAACCACTGTGGCTAAAGTCTGTGACTGGACCACAGAAGGACATAGAGACACACGTAACTAGAAGGAGATCCACTGGACAGACAAATGGAGAATGTGCACAGCAGAACAGATTGTGCAGTAACATAGGTGCCGTGCAGTGTAAGGAGTCAGTAAACATCTCCTGTAAATACACAACACACACTCATGTAAGTGGAGGTCCGCAAAAAAACTAAACCCAAACAATGGACACCTCAGAGGCAAAATCACATGAAAACTCCACAAACCTATGAACCACAGACCATGTAGACTCCACACACCAAGTTCTTGCAAACACTAAGGCCTCACCCCAGACCCCAAACACCTACCCTACACAGATAGGCTAACCCATTCCATACAGACTCAGCTGAGGTGACCCCTGTCTGGCATGCAAAGCAATCCAGACCCTGTATTGATGGGACTGTTGCACATCTGGAACTCAAGGCCCACTCCATCAAACTGTAGGCCCAGCATCAACCTGGCCTGTGATGTCAGTACAGTTTGTTGGTGTGACAGATACGTGTACCACATACAACCCCATCTGTGGAATACATTCACTGTCAACAGCAAGCCAAGTGCCTCAATACTCCTAGTGATGTGCTCCCTGTATAACTGCATGGGAAACACAAAATACAGTCCTGTGATCCCACCTGTGTCTCTGTTGGATAGGGGCTCTGTGTGCTGACATATTGTAACATGGGCTAAACTCCTGTCTGCATGGGTTATAAGGGCTTCAGGGCCAATACCCTACTAACATCATAGCAACCTATCAACCTATACACAACTGTCTGTCAGTAGTTCACCAGATTACTCTGCACTACCCTGCCACTGACATGCCTGGAAGTCACAGTGCTATGTGGAATATACTACATATATAATGGAAATTTCTGCACAGTAGAATGCAGTCTGTACCTGCACCCATACCTCCCAACCTCTGACAGCAAGACATCTGGACAAGGTCATGAATAAAAGTTTGACAAAGGCACAATGATGAGTATGTGCTGTAAATATTGCCCTTACATACTGAGAAAGTTGGTCAGGTAAAGGGTTTTGCATTAGCAGGAATTGTCTGATGTTTATGATGTCTGAAACACTGTCTGCCATTATTTTGTAACATCAGTCTTCAATTATATGCAACTAACTTGCCATAAAACCACAAGTTTATGTAGATTGGATGAAACCTCTAGACAAACACTTGGACATTCTGCCAAAATATGCACATTTCAGTGGTATGGCCACACCAGGATATGACTTTTCAGGTAAGAAGAATACCACACAAGCAGGAGCTCCCCAGCCAGTATATCACCAAGCTGCTGGACTGTTTACACAGCTTCATCAGTCATCCGGCTGTAGCTAGACCTCTCAAATGGCGTTTTTGGGCAGTAATATATATAGTTGGGCTCATAATATTGGTCTGTGCATCACACATCTTGTATCCCTCTGGTAAAGCACTGTGATGATGTCTGTCACTAGGTAATGACACAATACATTGCAGTGTCAGACTTCAGATATGTCAGAAAATGTATGCTAAAACAAACCCAGTACCTCTAGGAAAGTCCTGTTTACTTTTGAGAGGTATGGAGGAACTAACCCCTCACCTAAACACACTGTTCAAACTCAGCCTCTCTACAGGCTATGTACACACAGAGTGGCACACAGAAACGGTTATTCTGCTCCACAAAGGTAGAACTATTGCCTTATAAGCCTGACTAGCTTGGTCTGCAAGGCTATGGAGCGCATCATCATGGAACTCATTAACAGAGACATTGGGAACTTCCAAACACTGGACCCTACCCAGTTTGGCTTTGTTAAGGGCAGATCATGCCTCCTAAACCTGATAGACTTATTTGAGACAGTTACCAAGGCTACAGATGAGGGAAAGGTGGTACACACAGCTTACCTAGACCTCACAAAGGCCTTCGACACCATTCCCCATTCTGGTATTATAGACAAGCTCACCAGCCTGAACATAAACCCCTACATCACAAGATGGGTTCTCACAGACAGAACTCACATGGCGAGAGTTGTGGGAGCTAGCTCCAACTATAAACAGGTTACAAGTGGCGTTCCCCAGGGCTCAGTCCTAGGACCCCTCCTGTTCGGCATATACTTCTCAGAGGTACAGGCAAGCACAGGAGGACTATGGCTGACCAAGTTCACAGACGACTGCAAACTAGGGGCTATAATTGACTCTCCGACTGACACAGACATCCTCCAAAAGGGTCTCACTGAGATGGATACCTGGTGTCAAAATCATGGCCTCAAGCTAAATGCCAAAAAGTGCATAGTCATCCCCTTAGGAAAAAAACAAAGTACCCACAAACTACCACATAGGTGGTAGTCCCCTAAATACGGTCGACGTAATAAGTGATCTGGGGACCCAAGTAGATAGTAATCTCATCTTTGATAATCACATTGCCAAAGTGGTTAGAAAATCCTTTTACGTGGCCCACCTAATCACAAAAGGGTTCGCATCCAGATCAAAAGATGTCATTGTGCCCCTCTACTCATCACTCATCAGACCCATCATATAGTACAATGCCCCATTTGGGATGTACCTTATGAAACACCTGCAACAGCTTGAAAGACCACAGAAGTCCCTCACCAAGAGGATCACTGGCCTCAAACAGATGCTCTATGCAGCTCGACTGAAGAAATTCCAGCTGTTCTCGGTTGCATACTGCCTACTCAGAGGTGATCTCTGCCTGACATACAAGGCCATGTCCAACCCAGAAATGATGGACATGCTCCACCTAAAGAAAACCTTATCCCCTTGAGCCACATGCTATAGGGATCTAAACCTCACCACAACAATCAATAGGACGTGCTGGAGGGATAGATTCCTGTCCCAGAGACTTCCCATGCTTTGGAACAAGATTCCAATCTACATTAGGCAGAGCTCCTCGCTAACACTCTTCAACCTTGATGAGTGAATGGGAAACAGAAAGTTTACCCCAGGGATCACTTTAGTGGCTCTGCTGGACAGAGGCACAGGGAACTAATCTAAGGGGCAGTGAAAGCCAACACATTCTGGCTAGGCTTAGAAATGCCTTTGGGCAGAAAGCCTAGTACCTACCTATGAACCTATGTCTGTAACTCACAAAAAACCCATACTGGAGTACACCTGTCTCTGGAATGGAGTCCCATTCCCACTATAGAAGGTCACATTGGGCATGCTCCTACACTTAGAGAATCACAGACCATGTTGGAACCCACATAGGACTATATAATTGTATTGTGCATACATGTCTATGCATACAGATAGCTGTGTACACCTTAACTGTCCCTACGCACACCTATCTGACAGGATCAGCCCAGCTAGCTGTAGGTAGCACATACGTGATATATCAGCATCTGTTGCGTGTGATACACAGACATATATATGGGCAACAGATAATGTGTCAAGCACACACACATAGATGTGGGTAAGAGAGAGACAGGCAGTGATTGAGCGAGAGAGAGAGACACAGGGCGACACACACTGAGTCACACACACAGTTACCCTGAATGGCATAGAGTGATGTCCTGCTGTGGACAGTGGCATATTGGTTGTAACAAGTCGCACATGCCAGCATGAAGATGAGCTCCACTGTGTAATAGTACTGAGGTGGGGGTTATAATATAACATCACCTCCCTGTGTGTGTGTGTGTGTGTGTGTGTGTGTGTGTGTGTGTGTGTGTGTGTGTGTGTGTGTGTGTGTGTGTGTGTGTGTGTGTGTGTGTGTGTGTGTGTGTGTGTGTGTGTGTGTGTGTGTGTGTGTGTGTGTGTGTGTAGGTCTAAGTATTAGGAGGCTGTTCCCACTCAGTACACTTTCCATTGCCCTACTTCACAAGATCTGCTGCTATCCCTCACATTAGAAATACCATTGAACACCTATCAGCCCTGTAAGCTCGGTAGCATGTGCAATAACTGTTTAACACTATTGTACAAATAACTAGATAGGTAGGGGTTCTAATCTCAGTCCTGGCAAATGTAAGTGAGTGTGTGTGTGTTTGCTTGTTTGTAGGTGAAACAGTTTTAGGCCATTCCCACACAGTACACTTCTCAGTGCCCCACATTAGCAGTCCTGATGATGTAATTCCCTTTAGAAGTACCTTTATGCACTTATCAGCCCTGTGAGCTCTGTAGCTCATGCGATAACTGCATAACACTATAGTACAAATAACTAGATAGGCAGGGGATCTATTCTTAGGCCTGGCAAGTGTGTGTGTGTGTGTGTGTGTGTGTGTGTGTGTGTGTGTGTGTGTGTGTGTGTGTGTGTGTGTGTGTGTACAAGAGTTTGTATGTTTGTAGATTTAAGTATTTTGAGGACTTTCCCACCCACTACACATCCCAGTGTCCAACTTTAGCAGTCCTACTGATGTCATTCACCTTAGAAGTTCCTTTGTACACCTGACAGCCCTGTAATCTCTGTAGTGCATGTGATAACTGCATAACACTGTAGTACAAATAACTAGATAGGCAGGGGACCTATTCTCAGGTATGGCAAATGTGTGTGTATAAGTGTATGTACAAGAGTTAGTAAGTGTGTATGTCTATAAGCTTAAGTATTTTGAGGACTTTCCCACCCAGTACACATCCCAGTGCCCAACTTTAGCAGTCCTGCTGATGTCATTCACCTTAGAAGTACCTTTGTGCACTTAGCCTGTAAGCACTGTACCACATGCGATAACTGCATAACACTATAGTACAACTAACTAAATAAGCAGGGGTTCTATTCTGAGCACACAGCTAGCGATAATATCAGTAAAAAAAACACACGATTACACCAGCACCTTTCTTTAATTCCCACAACAGTGATCTGGCACCTCAGCAATTTGCCTTCAAGGATCACAATACAACATTTTCAGCTGACTACTATATTGTGCAAACAGCTACTATTATATCAATTAAATTAAAATGGCAATGCATTTAATCATCTTTTTAACTTATATTCATTTAATTATCACAACATTTTATACAATCATCATCTTCTTTCTGCTGTTCCTGTTAGGGGTTGCCACATCGGATCATCTGTTTCCATTTCTTCCTGTCCTCTGCTTCTTGCTCTGTCACACCAACCACCTGCATGTCCTCTCTCACCACATCCATAAACCTTATCTTAAGCCTTCCTCTTTTCCTGTTACCTGGTAGCGTCATTCTTAGCATCTTTTTCCCAATATACTCAGCATCCCTCCTCAGCACATGTCCAAACCAACATAATCTTGCCCCCCTGGCTTTGTCTCCAAACTTTACAACCTGGGCTGACCCTCTAATATACTTATTTCTAACCCTGTCCACCCTTGTCATACCCAGTGCAAATCTTAACATCTTTAACTCTGCCACATCCAGCTCTAACTCTTGCCTTATTGTCAATGCCACTGTCTCCAACCCATATAACATAGCTGGTCTCACTACCCTCTTGTAGACCTTCCCTTTCACTCTTACTGGTACTTGTTTGTCACAAATCACTCCTGATACTCTTCTCCACCCACTCCATCCTGCCTGTGCTCTCTTTATTATAAATAAATAAATAAATAAATAAATCCACACAAATCATATATAATTTTTATAACATTATATAAATGTACAAAAAAAGCATACATAGCATAAGTACCTCATCATTAAATAACTACTGCTTATATTAACCCTTCAGATCCCTACTTCTTGATTTAAACCAAGGGGCCTAAAATTTGCAATGTAAATATCATGCACTCCACTAATTTACCAATATAATCACCCCCTCTAGGCAAAAAAGGTTTTGCTAGTAAACAAAAAGTTAAGCCAACATCTAGACCCCCATGCATTTCATGAAAATGGTTAACTACAGGGCTAAATTCATTATTATTTCTTATGTCTCTAAGATGTTCAAGAATTTGAATTATCACCATACGTTT